>NC_069501.1:401571855-401756855 GCF_027579735.1 Bombina bombina | reverse complement strand
TACTCTGGCTAACAGGGTATTACCCCTTTTTTCTAACTATTACAAAAATGCATAAGGTAAACACAGCCGTAAATAACGTTTTCTGCAAGTACAGAAACAGCAGGCAATGATCAGCTGTAGCATATGTGGCGACATCTCAGGGGTCATGTTGCAAGAGATGCTGGTGTTGCTGGAGGAGGCGATCGGTATCCGTTATGTCACTTATGTTTATTTTTTTATAGTTGCATCAGGTTCTAGGACATAATATTTTGAGGTGCAAAAAGTGGAGCACAGTGCTAAATACACTATTCCTTGTTTAAAGGGATAGTAAAAACATTTGCAATTTTGGTGGAGTCTTTCAGTACATTAAAGGGACATGAAACCCCAAAAAATTCTCTTGTGATTCAGATAGAGTATGCAATTTTAAACACATTTCTAATTTACTTCTGTTATGAATTTTTCTTTGTTTTCTATGTATATTATTTTTATAAAACAGGAATGTATGCTTAGGAGCTAGCCCATTTCAGGAGAACTATATGGAAGCAGTTTTGCATGAATGTTATCCAGTGCTCCAGATGCCTACCTAGGTAGCTCTTCAGTATAGAATATTATAGGAGCGAAGCAAATATAAAAATCGAAGTAAATTGGAAACTTTTTAAAAATGTTCTCTCTGAATCACAATTTTTTTTTTGGGTTTCATATCCCTTTAACATATCATTCTGTATTATATTACAACATATTAGGAGCTTTTTTGCTGCAATAGTTTTTCAGTGTTAAAACCCTTATTGGGAGGAGCCAGTCTGAACTTGTGTCTGGAGATGACAAGACTTGACCCAGTAATTGTGTTAACAAAATCTCCTTTGCCTTCAACAGAAAGACAACACAATGTAACTCAGGGATATTATATATGTGGCAGGGTTAGGCTTGTGAAGTTTTGCATGTGCACCTTCAGTTTTAAGGACTGGAAAATCCAAAACTTTCAGACAAATTACAAGAAAAGAAGGCAAAAATAATGAACGTATATTGCAAAGTTGTTTTATTTTGCATAACTATGCATTTTATATTAAAGTGTTTACTGTCCCTTTATATCCACTTTTCACTTCTCCTTGCTCTGCATAGGTGGTTTACTGCTAATAGTTCCTCATGGGCAAGGCCTTCTACACTTAATGATTCATGCAAATGTCTTGTCATTCTAGTACTCTCAAATGTTATACCTAATGTCATAGCACAGTGCAGTATGTTGGCAGTTTATAAATAAATAATAACATTAATATTTATAATAATAATAATAATATTAATTAAAGGGTTGATTGGTCAAGAAATAAATCACTAGCATTGGCCTCAGGCAACTGGTTGTGCAAAAGGGACTGCACAAACTTGCTTGCTTGTGAAATGATAAATGATGAAAGCAGATGCCACCTTGCCCTGTTTGCAAAACTTATCCACCCACTACTTAAAGGGATATGAAATGCAAAAATGTTAATTTATGGTTCAGACAGAACATACCATTTAAAAAAAAGTTTCCAATTGTTCCCAGGTAGTTGTCTAGATCATTATATGGCAAGTAAATTAGAAAGTTGTTTAAAATGTCATGTTTTATCTGAATCACAAAATAAAATGTCCCTTTAATAAATGCGACCCAGAATATTTTACATTTGCAAGTAGTGCAGTTCCATGATTGATCATAGAAAAAAGCAGAAAAGAAAAATGCAGTTTGTTTTTGCAGACTACCACAAAAATGCATCATAACGGAAGCGTATTTAGACCAACCATATTAATTCCATCCAGGGGTGGAACTACCATTGGTGCAGCCGCACCAGGGCTCAAGAGCTGGAGACGGCCCATAACAGCCAGTCTATACATAAGTGTGTGCAGAATGTTTATAAACCTAATTCAGGGGAGTCTTGTATTAGTGCAGGTTGTATTTCCATCCTATTATCTATCTATCTATCTATCTATCTATCTATCTATCTATCTATCTGTCCATCTAACCTCAAAATCATTATACAGAGCAGAATGTATATTAATACTTTGCTTTTAACTGAGATACCATTGGAGGCCCCAAATAAATCTTGCACCAGAGCCGTCTGTTGAGTAGGTCCGCTACTGATTCCACCCCAAATGGGATCACATACTCTGTGCAACTTATGAATTGTTGCTTGAATTGTAGACATTATTGCATTTTTTTTAAATGAAGATGCGCTATAACTTGTTTTTTAATGTAGAAATAAAATTAAAATTCCCTGTGATCTTCCACCCACTTCAAAAATGTAATTTGGCTGTGAATGAACGGTTTAAATTGTTGTCCAATCAGTGCTCTCCCCATATGGCACTTTTGTTTTAGCTAGAGCGCTGACTAGAGAACAATTCAAACCGTTAGCTCACATAAAATTTGACTTTTGAAGTGGGTGGCAGAGCGTGGGGTATTTTCATTTCATATCTATATTAAAAAAGTAAGTTATAGCGCATCTTTGTTACAACTGATGAATGAAACTCTATCTAAAATGTCACTAACATTCCTGATCTGATTTTAAAAAGGGGAAAGTTTACCATTACTTTAATATAAAACAAGTGTTGGATTTGTTTTATTAAACACAACTGGTGCTCAGATTGCCTGCCGCCCCTAGAGCAAGAGCAAATATACAATAAACATAAAACAGAAGGCGATCATTTTTTATTCAACTTTAGTACCCTGGCTAGAAATGTATATATTTATATAGACAGATTTTTGTGCTTGTGTGATTCTGATTAATCACTTTCAGAAAGATTAAGGCTGAATTATTTATTGCAATAAAAATGCCCAATTTAGTAACTAAAAATATTTTATGTTTCAAATATTGTGGGGGGTTTTCTGCTTTTATATCCATGGATGGCATAATGTTTTTCATTTTATATGTGATGTGTAAATTGCTGTTGCATATAATTCATTTACATCACTTTTTTTTCACCTTTTTGTTATGATTAATGTTTGTCCTTTGGTCTTTGAAATTTTTTTGGCTGATATAATGTTGAAGAAAAATTATAAAATGTTCCAGTGGGTTGCAGTCACCTCAAGGTGTATTTTAAATATGCTTTAGGCGTGCCAAAACGTTTGAAAACCTGTGCTTTGCTAAGAAAAAAACCCAACAAAAAACAAACATGCTACTCAATAAAATGTTTTGTGTCTGAGAAATGATTGTGTTCAAATAAAAGTGTAAAGCTCTTCCTTATGTTTACGCACAAAATAAGGCTCAGTGGTTTCCATTTATAATGGTGCATCTTTACCTCTTGTGGCGTTAAAACAACGCTTTTGTTTGGAGTGATTTGCTGTCACAAAAGAGCAGTGGGTGTTTGCTGCACAAGAACCTTCTTACACAGCAATAAATAAGGGTGAATTGACTCACTGTGAACACAGGAGGGCAAATTCCAAATCTGGGAACTTTGTCAATCAAATGATAAAGAGGGTCCACTATGTTTATTGTTTTAGTTTTTGCTCAGTTTTAGAAAGGGTGCCTATACATTTTGATTTAAGTGGTTAGCTGGTTACTACATACAATAGTCATGAGAGATTAAATGGAAATTAACACATTAAAGGCACTTTAACCCCTTAGTGACCAGACCATTTTTCATTTTTCTTACCGTTAGGGACCAGGACTATTTTTAAATATCTGCAGTGTTTGTGTTTAGCTTTAATGTTCCTCTTACTCATTTACTGTACCCACACATATTATATACAATTTTTCTCGCCATTAAATGGACTTTCTAAAGATACCATTATTTTCATCATATCTTATAATTTACTATAAAATAAATTATAAAATATGATGAAAAAATGAAAAAAAAACACACACTTACTAAATTTGACCCCCAAAATCTCTTACGCATCTGCAACCACCAAAAAACACCCATGCTGAATAGTTTCTAAATTTTGTCCTGAGTTTAGAAATACCCAATGTTTACATGTTCTTTGCTTTTATTGCAAGTTATAGGGCAATAAGTACAAGTAGCACTTTGCTATTTCCAAACTATTTTTTTTTTCAAAATTAGCGATAGTTACATTGTAACACTGATATCTGTCAGGAACAGTTTTATTTGTAAAGTATATAGGGGTAATTTCTCAATTATGGGCCCACAGATAGTTATTACTATCTAACAATCTAAATGATCAATAAAGTGATAATATAAATAATTTGAATGATTATCTTCATATCTCAAAAAATATGTGGGGGTGCTCATTGTCCTGGAGTTTAAGGAATATAAGGAGAAACAAATTTGAAATACCATGTATAGTATGTTATATTACGCTATATATCACATGTCTGCATTCAAGATCATATAGTGGTGCACCTCTACAATACATTGTCTATTATTTTTGTACAGAAACAATCAAAATTGGCAGCTTTTATTAAGTATTGCTGCTATTCCACTCTGCTTTATTTTGGTCCGTTATTACAAACATGGATCATAATATATTAGGAATCTACATTGACACATTGGCAAGAATTTTTTCTGCCCTTCTACATACGCACTAACATAAGTCACTATGGGATCACCAATCCTGAACTGGCATTTTGTGATAGGCTGAGGCTAAGAGAGGTGTGTCAACACCCCCACTTTGGTTGGATGTTTTAACATAAGGCAGAGGTTTGACCCAGCTCAGGCTCGCCTTTGATAAAGCCTTAGCTGGCGAAATGCGCATCAGGCGTTTTTCCTGAGCTGGCAACCATATTATCAGTGTTATAATATATAATAATAGAAATATTAGTTACAATTTCATTACATTTTGTTGGAGATTTTTCTAATTAATCAATTCATAATAACGTTATGGCAACCGATTATCACCTGAGAATAGCGCATATATCAGTTGTATTTCATAGCAACAATTAATTTTGCGTCTATTTGTCAATTTGGCGCTTTTCTCAGTAGCAGATTTTACTGGTGCTTATTTCATATCACGAGCTGAAAAACTTATCTTTATAATCCCTGCTAGTTTTAGACTCGCACCTTGCATTGTTATTTTCTATATAGGAGATTGAGTTGTTACAGAGTGTGTTTTACACAGCGTACTCCTATTCTATTTGTCACACCTATTACTAGGTGCTTGTTAAACTAGCCGGTTCATTATCGGTGCTCTCATATGCAGTGCTTTTTGGCTTGCAACCCCTCGCTGTAACTAATTGAAACACTTTAAAATTTCATAAATCTATATATTGTTGCTACCTAGCGATTATTATTATTATAATCACCTATATAGTGAGAGATTATAACAGATTCTATATATTTCTGTTGGTTGTCAGCTCATATCATATTAATCTAAGTTTTAAACACACCACATATTTCTTTAATCTTATCTACTTATTTTTTAACAATTATGTCAATAAAAGTTATATTTTATGTCTAGCTGGGTTTCCACTGCCTTGATATACATAGGCCTATTGTTATTTGATACTTACTAATACCATTTTTTCTGAGTGCTCTGGTATATTGTTCATCTTTTTCTTTTTATATTACTTAAACTCCAGGACAATGAGCACCCCCACATATTTTTTGAGATATGATAATCATTCAAATTATTTATATTATCACTTTATTGATAATTTAGATTGTTAGATAGTAATAACTATCTGTGGGGCCATAATTGAGAAATTACCCCTATATACTTTACAAATAAAACTATTTCACTCAGCTGTCCAGGACAGCATTTCTTGGGACATATAATATATCTTCTGTATACATTATTATGTCTATCTCTAGCCTATCAAAGGATTTTAAAAATCGACAAGATCAGAGACTAAAAGATATCGAAAAAACATTTGCATCCTTCTGCAGTACTAATTTATCATCTAGTACTGAAATAGAAGATTGGGAAGATGGACTTAAACATTTGGGGAATTTAATAAGGAAACACACTAGATCCTTTTGGAATAAGAGTTCTTATGACAAGTATTTGGCTAAACATATAATACCTAGAGGCCTAAGGGTCAGACTCTTCCCCACTTTTTCTTTTCACATAGATTCGTATAAAGACAGGTGGGAGCAGGCACTTATAAACTGTTCTGAAATTTTAGTGGCCATATTGTCTGATTATGAAAGTGAAGTCATGACGGAACTTGATGTTGAAATAAGTGAATTTAACATCAAATTACAGAAATTTGAACATCTAGATAAATTTAAAGAAGCATATAAAGCCCTAAGACAGGAACTAGACACCAAAGAAAAAGAAACTATTCAAACTAAATGTGCCAAAATGACTCGAGATCTTAAGGATTTTGAAAAAGGCCATATCTTCACCTGGGATGATAAACAACCCAGGAGAAGACCAGCGAATAGTCTTCCACCAATGAAAACCACTTCCCTATCAGATTGTGATTCTTCTGCAGTGGAGGATAGTGACTCTGAGAATACAAATACAAATACTAATAGCAGTAGCAGTTTTTTAGGCAGAAATCAAAATCAACTAGACATGGGCACCAGAGACCGACAAGGAGGGACACAAGGGGGAGATCGAACCTTAAGAAACAGGACAAGATGGGGATACAGGACGGACAATCATTACAGGAGGGGAGAGGATTGGGGCAAAAGACTGAAATGGTAGACCAAAAACTACAGATTATTAACCTCTCATCCTGTATACTGTCCCCCAAACATCATAAGATCTTATCCAAAGGATTATCCTTCTCCCCCACTCCCCAATTGGATATGTTTGAATTGATAAAGGATCTTCATCTTTTCTGCAGAAAACTTGCTCTAAAAAAGATTTATAGCACACATGGAGATACTGCTACAGACGATATTTGAACATTTAATACACTTACTGTTCTATGGATTGAGAATGAGGGACTTGATATTGATAACCCCCAAGTATTTTTGGACAAGAAACTTAAAACAAAGTACAAATTTATGCCACAACTTAGCAAAGTATCCCAGATAGATGTTTTTCTTAAAATGGTTATGAAAGAATTCCTAGAAATTAAGGAAAACAATACATCCAATATGAGTATGGATGAATTGGAAGCTCTGACTGAGATTCAGTCATGGGAATATGTTCTGATTAAACCATCCAATAAGGGAGGGAATGTGGTGATTTGGGAAAAAGAACAGTATGTCTCTGAAGCAAATAGACAATTCTGTGATAAGAAATGCTATAAAAGTCGCTTTTTTCAAATCCAGTATTTGGAGAAATATAACAACATGATTAATATAGCTAAAGAAGATGGTCTAATAAGCCCCAAGGAATGGCAATTTTTACAAGTAAAAAATTCAAAAGTAGCCACACTATATCTACTTCCAAAAGTACATAAAGATAAAACTAAACCACCTTGCAGACCGAT
The DNA here is from genome assembly GCF_027579735.1 of Bombina bombina. Taxonomy (NCBI): domain Eukaryota; kingdom Metazoa; phylum Chordata; class Amphibia; order Anura; family Bombinatoridae; genus Bombina; species Bombina bombina. The sequence goes on along the minus strand of NC_069501.1, from coordinate 401,749,566 downwards.
TTTGTCCAGCATCGGCAGCCTATGTGAACAAGCCAGTAGATTTCTTGATCTCTATCTGAGGGATATAGTGTGGACCCTACCATCTTTTATTAGGGACACTATAGACATATTGAGTAAAATTAATGACATAACTGTAGAAAAAGACACATTACTAATAACGTGTGATGTGGAATCACTATACACCTCTATCAATCATTATAAAGTATGTGCTGCTGTCAAATCATACTTAAATATTGAATCAACAGACAAACTGGCACGTAACAAGTTTATTATTTCACTACTTGACTTTGTTCTCAAACACAATTATTTTGTGTTTAATGACTGTTTTTATTTGCAAACTCAGGGCACGACTATGGGTTCTTCATGTGCACCTACCTATGCAAACATCTACTTAGGTTGGTGGGAAAGAGAGTTTGTATTTCATGATGACCTGTATCAGTACACTCTACACTCAACATATCTGCCTTTGGTGTAGATACATTGATGATTTGTTCATTATTTGGACAGGAGACAAAATACAATTCAATGCTGGTGCACCTCTACAATACATTGTCTATTATTTTTGTACAGAAATGATCGAAATTGGCAGCTTTTATTAAGTATTGCTGCTATTCCACTGTGCTTTATTTTGGTCCGTTATTACAAACAGGAATCATAATATATTAGGAATTTACACTGACACATTGGCAAGAATTTTTTCTTCCCTTCTACATACGCACTAACATACGTCACTATGGGATCACCAATCCTGTACTGGCACTTTGTGATAAGCTGAGGCTAAGGGAAGTGTGTCAACACCTCCACTTTGATTGGTTGGATGTTTTAACATAAGGCAGAGGTCTGAACCAGCTCAGGTTCGCCTTTGATAAAGCCTCAGCTGGCGAAATGCGCATCAGGCATTTTTCCTGAGCTGGCAACCATATTATCAGTGTTATAATATATAATAATAGAAATATTGGTTACAAATTCATTATATTTTGTTGGAGATTTCTCCAATTAATCAATTCATAATTAGTAATGTCGCGAACCTTAAAATTTTGGTTCGCAAACGGCGGACTCGAACTTCCGCTACAATAGGCAGGCGAACTTTAAAACCCACAAGGACTCTTTCTGGCTACAATAGTGATGGAAAAGTTGTTTCAAGGGGACTAACACCTGGACTGTGGCATGCCGGATGGGGATCCATGGCAAAACTCCCACGGAAAATTACATAGTTGATGCAGAGTCTGGTTTTAAGCCATAAAGTGCCTTAATCACCTAACATTTTCTAATTTTTTTTTGAATAACGTGCTTTAAAACATCAGGTATGATGTAGTATTAATTAGGTAGTGTAAGGGTTCACAGTGACAGACCAAACTCCCAGTGTAACGCACCGCAAACAACTGCAAACAGTCCATTTGTACAACCACGAGTTAGATAGATTTGATAGCTAGATACATAGATTACATAGATCAATAGATGCAATATACATATGATAGATACAAATTACATAGATCAATAGATGTAATATACATTTGATGATAGATACCAATTACATAGATCAATCGATGCAATATACATTTGATAGATACGAATTACATAGATCAAAAGATGCAATATACATTTGATAGATAAGAATTACATAGATCAATAGATGCAATTTATATTTGATAGATATGATTGATAGTTAGATAGATTTGATAGATAAACAGATAGATTTGATAGATATATGATTTCCCTGACAGAGTATAGCAATAAGACATGCGGTCTGGGACCCGTGGTGTGTTAAGTAGTATTATTAGTAGCAGTTTACTACATGTTACTCCCCCTATCAGGGGAGGTCTACATGGGCTGCATTTCCTGAACAGGGAGATGGAAGAAGACGATTGGTCTGTCCTCCTACTTCAAATTTGGCCTAAACACAAGTGGCTGTCTCAAAACAGTCCGGCCACGAGATAGATAGATTTGATAGATAGATATACATAGATTGATAGTTAGATATAATTACCCTGACAAAGTATAATAATAAGACGTGCAGTCTGGGACCCATGGTAACTAGGTTGTGTTAAGTAGTACTATTCTTAGCACTTTAATCCCTGTTACTCCCCCTATCGGGGGAGGTCTATATGGCCTGCATGATTACCCTGACAAAATATAATAATAAGACATGCGGTCTGGGACCCATGGTAACTAGGTTGTGTTAAGTAGTACTATTCTTAGCACTTTAATCCCTGTTACTCCCCTTATTGGGGGAGGTCTATATGGCCTGCATGATTACCCTGACAAAATATAATAATAAGACATGCGGTCTGGGACCCATGGTAACTAGGTTGTGTTTTAAGTAGTACTATTCTTAGCACTTTAATCCCTGTAATTCCCCCTATCGGGGGAGGTCTATATGGGCTGCCTGATTACCCTCACCAAATATACCAACAACACAAGCGGTCTGGAACCCATGGTAACTAGGTTGTGTTAAGTAGTACTGTTCTTATTAGTTTAATACCTGTTACTCACCCTATAGGGGGAGGTCTATATGTCCTGCATGATTACCCTGACAAAATATAATAATAATACATGCGGTCTGGGACCCATGGTAACTAGGTTGTGTTAAGTAGTACTGTTCTTAGCAGTTTAATACCTGTTACTCACCCTATCGGGGGAGGTCTATATGGCCTGCATGATTACCCTGACAAAATATAATAATAAGACATGCGGTCTGGGACCCATGGTAACTAGGTTGTGTTTATATTAGTACTATTCTTAGCACTTTAATCCCTTTTACTCCCCCTATCGAGGGAGGTCTATACGGCCTGCCTCATTACCCTCACCAACTATAACAACAAGACATGCGGTCTGTGACCCATGGTAACTAGGTTGTATTTTAAGTAGTACTATTCTTTGCACTTTAATCCCTGTAACTCCCCCTATCGGGGGAGGTCTATACGGCCTGCATGATTACCCTGACCAAATATAACAACAAAACATGCGGTCTGGGACCCATGGTAACTAGGTTGTGTTTATATTAGTACTATTCTTAGCACTTTAATCCCTTTTACTCCCGCTATCGGGGGAGGTCTATAAGGCCTGCCTGATTACCCTCACCAAATATAACAACAAGACATGCGGTCTTAGACCCATGGTAAGGTTACTTCCTTTTGCACAATCAAGTATACCAGTTGCAGAGGTTCTGACCCTGCATTATGGCTGCACCTCTCCCTAAAAGAGGGATCTGTTACAGAGTCTGTGGGCCTGTATGCAAAGAGCTGGCCTTCCTGAAAGGAGCAGCAAGGCAGATCAAAAGATGCAATATACATTTGATAGATAAGAAATACAGAGATCGATAGATGCAATATATATTTGATAGATACGATAGATAGTTAGATAGATTAGATAGATAGATGGATTAGATAGATAAATAGATAGATAGATTTGATAGCTATATAATTTAAATGACAGAGTATTACAAGACGTGCGGTCAGGGAACCATGGTATGGTTACTTCCTTTTGCATAATCAAGTACAGGTTGGGGTACGGGATTGACTTTTTGTGCTGTTTGATTCTTTCAGGTAAACCAGTTGCCGAGGTTCTGACCCTGCATTCTGGCTGCACCTCTCCCTGCAAGAGAGATCTGTTACAGAGTCTGTGGGCCTGTATACAAAGAGCTGGCCTGCCTGAAAGGAGCAGCAAGGCAGAGGGATCGATTCATGCCTATAAGAAACCAGAAGGCACGATACCTGCTGGAAGTGTGCAGTGAGGCAGAGGGATCTATTCCTGCCTAGAAGCAGACAGGCAGAGGGGACGCTACCTGCCTTGGAGCCCACTGAGACCAGCCCAGCTGGGGGAGATACAGCCGCTGGCTTGCCCCCGATCTCAGCCACGATAGCCCTGGTCCCCCTATTTGGAGGCAGAGGGATCAATTCCTGCCAAGAAGCAGCCTGGCAGGGGGATTTATTCCTGCCTAGAAGCAGACAGGCAGAGGGGACGATACCTGCCAAGAAAGAGCTGCAGTGCAGAGAGGATGCTACCTGACTGTGAGTCTACTGAGACCAGCCCAGCTGCGGGAGATACACCCACTGGCTTGACCCTGGTTTCAACAACTATATCTCTGGTCCCACTATACGGTGGCCACCCCTGGGTTTGGACAGAGGAAGGGAGACCCCCTAGTGGAGTAACGCTACATCCGGGAGATGCAAAAAGATGTTTGGACACCCAGTACAGGTCATTCTCTTTCAGCCTTTTTTAGACGGGTGTCCCCGACTCTCAACAGGCACAACAGCATGAAAAACCACATATGCCATCCTTTTGCACAATAGAGTACCGGTATGGCATTGATTTTAGGAACCCGGAGATAATTTTTAGGAACCGGGAGATGGAAAAAGATGCTTTGACACCCAGTGCAGGTCGTTGTCCTTCAGCCTTCTTATACGAGGGTCCCTGACCCTCAACAGGCACAACAGCATGAAATACCACATATGCCATCCTTTTGCACAATAGAGTACAGGGATGGCATCAATTTTAGAAACCCGGAGATAATTTTTAGGACCCGGGAGATGGAAAAAGATGCTTGGACACCCAGTACAGGTCGTTCTCTTTCAGCCTTTTAATACAAGGGTCCAGGACCCTCAACAGAAACGACAGCATGAAACACCACATATGCCATCATTTTGAACAATCCAGTACAGGTATGGCATTGATTTTAGGAACCCGGAGATAATTTTTAGGAACCGGGAGATGGAAAAAGATGCTTGGACACCCAGTACAGCTCATTCTCCTTCAGTCTTTTTAGACGAGGTTCCAGGACCCTCAACAGAAACAACAGCATGAAACACCACATATGCCATCCTTTTGAACAATCCAGTACAGGTATGGCATCCATTTTAGGAACCCGGAGATAATTTTTAGGAACTGGGAGATGGAAAAAGATGCTTGGACACCCAGTACAGCTCGTTCTCCTTCAGCCTTTTAGACGAGGGTCCAGGACCCTCAACAGAAACAACAGCATGAAACACCACATATGCCATCCTTTTGAACAATCCAGTACAGGTATGGCATCTATTTTAGGAACCCATAGATAATTTTTAGGAACCGGGAGATGGAAAAAGATGCTTGGACAACCAGTATACTTCGTTCTCCTTCAGCCTTTTTAGACGAGGGTCCAGGACCCTCAACAGAAACAACAGCATGAAACACCACATATGCGATCCTTTTTAACAATAGAGTACAGGTATGGCATCCATTTTAGGAACCCAGAGATAATTTTTAGGAACCGGGAGATGGAAAAAGAGGCTTGGACACCCAGTACAGTTTGTTCTCCTTCATGCTTTTTATACGAGGGTCCAGGACCCTCAACAGAAACAACAGCATGAAACACCACATATGCCATCCTTTTGAACAATCCAGTACAGGTATGGCATCCATTTTAGGAACCCAGAGATAATTTTTAGGAACCGGGCAATGGAAAAAGATGCTTGGACATCCAGTACAGGTCGTTCTCCTTCAGCCTTTTTATAGGAGGGTCCAGGACCCTCAACAGAAACAACAGCATGAAACACCACATATGCCATCCTTTTGAACAATCCAGTACAGGTATGGCATCCATTTTAGGAACCCGGAGATAATTTTTAGGAACCGGTAGATGGAAAAAGATGCTTGGACAACCAGTACACTTCGTTCTACTTCAGCCTTTTTATAAGAGTTTCCCGGACCCTCAGCAGAAACAACAGCAGGAAACACCACATATGCCATCCTTTTGAACAATCCAGTACAGGTATGGCATTGATTTTAGGAACCCGGAGATAATTTTTAGGAACCGGGAGATGGAAAAAGATGCTTGGGCACCCAGTACAGCTCATTCTCCTTCAGCCTTTTTAGACGAGGGTCCAGGACCCTCAACAAAAACAACAGCATGAAACACCACATATGCCATCCTTTTTAACAATAGAGTACAAGTATGGCATCCATTTTAGAAACCCGGAGATAATTTTTAGGAACCGAGAGACCCAGGGGTGGCCACTATACGGTGGCCACCCCTGGGTTTGGACAGAGGAAGGGAGACCCCCTAGTGGAGTAACGCTACATCCGGGACATGCAAAAAGATGTTTGGACACCCAGTACAGGTCATTCTCTTTCAGCCTTTTTTAGACGGGTGTCCCAGACCCTCAACAGGCACAACAGCATGAAAAACCACATATGCCATCCTTTTGCACAATAGAGTACCGGTATGGCATTGATTTTAGGAACCCGGAGATAATTTTTAGGAACCGGGAGATGGAAAAAGATGCTTTGACACCCAGTGCAGGTCGTTGTCCTTCAGCCTTCTTATACGAGGGTCCCTGACCCTCAACAGGCACAACAGCATGAAATACCACATATGCCATCCTTTTGCACAATAGAGTACAGGGATAGCATCAATTTTAGAAACCCGGAGATAATTTTTAGGAACCGGGAGATGGAAAAAGATGCTTGGACACCCAGTACAGGTCGTTCTCTTTCAGCCTTTTTATACAAGGGTCCAGGACCCTCAACAGAAACGACAGCATGAAACACCACATATGCCATCATTTTGAACAATCCAGTACAGGTATGGCATTGATTTTAGGAACCCGGAGATAATTTTTAGGAACCGGGAGATGGAAAAAGATGCTTGGACACCCAGTACAGCTCGTTCTCCTTCAGTCTTTTTAGACGAGGTTCCAGGACCCTCAACAGAAACAACAGCATGAAACACCACATATGCCATCCTTTTGAACAATCCAGTACAGGTATGGCATCCATTTTAGGAACCCGGAGATAATTTTTAGGAACTGGGAGATGGAAAAAGATGCTTGGACACCCAGAACAGCTCATTCTCCTTCAGCCTTTTAGACGAGGGTCCAGGACCCTCAACAGAAACAACAGCATGAAACACCACATATGCCATCCTTTTGAACAATCCAGTACAGGTATGTCATCTATTTTAGGAACCCGGAGATAATTTTTAGGAACCGGGAGATGGAAAAAGATGCTTGGACAACCAGTACACTTCGTTCTCCTTCAGCCTTTTTAGAAGAGGGTCCAGGACCCTCAACAGAAACAACAGCATGAAACACCACATATGCGATCCTTTTTAACAATAGAGTACAGTTATGGCATCCATTTTAGGAACCCAGAGATAATTTTTAGGAACCGGGAGATGGAAAAAGATGCTTGGACATCCAGTACAGGTAGTTCTCCTTCAGCCTTTTTATACAAGGGTCCAGGACGCTCAACAGAAACAACAGCATGAAACACCACATATGCCATCCTTTTGAACAATCCAGTACAGGTATGGCATCCATTTTAGGAACCCGGAGATAATTTTTAGGAACCGGGAGATGGAAAAAGATGCTTGGACATCCAGTACAGGTCATTCTCCTTCAGCCTTTTAATAGGAGGGTCCAGGACCCACAACAGAAATAACAGCATGAAACACCACATATGCCATCCTTTAGAACAATCCAGTACAGGTATGGCATCCATTTTAGGAACCCGGAGATAATTTTTAGGAACTGGGAGATGGAAAAAGATGCTTGGACAACCAGTACACTTCGTTCTCCTTCAGCCTTTTTATAAGAGTTTCCCGGACCCTCAGCAGAAACAACAGCAGGAAACACCACATATGCCATCCTTTTGAACAATCCAGTACAGGTATGGCATTGATTTTAGGAACCCGGAGATAATTTTTAGGAACCGGGAGATGGAAAAAGATGCTTGGGCACCGAGTACAGCTCATTCTCCTTCAGCCTTTTTAGACGAGGGTCCAGGACCCTCAACAAAAACAACAGCATGAAACACCACATATGCCATCCTTTTTAACAATAGAGTACAGGTATGGCATCCATTTTAGAAACCAGGAGATAATTTTTAGGAACCGAGAGATGGAAAAAATGCTTGGACACCCAGTACAGGTCGTTCTCCTTCAGACTTTTTAGACGAGGGTCCAGGACCCTCAACAGAAACAACAGCATGAAACACCACATATGCCATCCTTTTGAACAATAGAGTACAGGTATGGCATCGATTTTAGGAACCCGGAGATAATTTTTAGGAACTGGGAGATGGAAAAAGATGCTTGGACACCCAGTACAGGTCGTTCTCCTTCAGCCTTTTTATACGATGGTCCACGACCCCCAACAGAAACAACAGCATGAAACACCACATATGCCATCCTTTTGAACAATCCAGTACAGGTATGGCATCCATTTTAGGAACCCAGAGATAATTTTTAGGAACCGGGAGATGGAAAAAGATGCTTGGACAACCAGTACACTTCGTTCTACTTCAGCCTTTTTATAAGAGTTTCTCGGACCCTCAGCAGAAACAACAGCAGGAAACGCCACATATGTCATCCTTTTGCACAATAGATTACAGATATGGCATTGATTTTAGGAACCCGGAGATAATTTTTAGGAACCGGGAAATTGAACAAAAAACATGGTTGGACACCCAGTACAGGTCGTACTCCTTCAGCTTTTTTATACGATGGCCCACGACCCTCAACAGGCACAACAGCATGAAACACCACATATGCCATCCTTTTGCACAATAGATTACAGATATGGCATTGATTTTAGGAACCCGGAGATAATTTTTAGGAACCGGGAAATTGAACAAAAAACCATGCTTGGACACCCAGTACAGGTCGTTCTCCTTCAGCCTTTTTATACGATGGTCCACGACCCCCAAAATGCACAACAGCATGAAACACCACATATGCCATCCTTTTGCACAATCGAGTACAGGTATGGCATCGTTTTTAGGAAATTAAACTGGTAGTGAGAAAGATGAGGCACTGGAGAATTGACCCTGCTAAACTAATGTATTCCCCTCTAAGAAAACATTGGTTGATATGTAGTGAATGTAGCCCAGCGCTAGATTAGCATGGGTAGAGTATTTAGCTAAATTCTATAATTTGAATATATTGTATTTTGTGATTGGATAAATGTTTAATGTATGTACTGCAATGTTGTTATTATATATTTATTGTAGGTAATCCTAAGTATTTATCAACATTCAGTTAATAAAAAGATATAAACAGGTATATACAACTGATATATATATAAACTTGTTGTCTAATGTGAGCTTCTTATCTATATATAAAAACTAATAAAACATTTGTATAATTAAACTGTAGTATATATTTCCGCTATTACCTGATTATCAAATAGCGGAAATATATACTACAGTTATTCAATTGTTTTCTCTGATGCAATCGATGTTATAAGGGAGACGTCCCTTTTTATTTTATGTATGCTTTTAACAAGTTATTAAATTTCTGTTTAATTATACAAATGTTTTATTAGTTTTTATATATAGATAAGAAGCTCACATTAGACAACAAGTTTATATATATCAGTTGTATATACCTGTTTATATCTTTTTATTAACTGAATGTTGATAAATACTTAGGATTACCTACAATAAATATATAATAACAACATTGCAGTACATACATTAAACATTTATCCAATCACAAAATACAATATATTCAAATTATAGAATTTAACTAAATACTCTACCCGTGCTAATCTAGCGCTGGACTACATTCACTACATATCAACCATCGTTTTTAGGAACCCATAGATAATTTTTCGGAACCGTGAGATGGAAAAAGATGCTTGGTTGGTCCTCCTACTTTGGGGCACTGCGCGTGCAATCTACTGTGACACCAGATATGAGTGGTGTGTTAATGACTGAGTACTATTCTTAACAGTTTCATCACTGTTATGTGCCATTTTTTGGTTTGGGTTTTGTAGCCACAGTGCAGCACCAGAGGCCAGAAAAATTAGGCATGTCCAAATGCCTGAAAAATTCGGTATTGTTGCAGCCGCTGATGTTTGTTAAACAGTTAGAAAGTGTCCTAAAACCTTGCGTCTTGAACACTAGTTGTTGGTGGATAAGTCACGCAAGTCATCCTGCATTCTAAGAAAAAATACGCCAGCGTGTGTACCATTTGTAGCCCAAGGCAGCTCATCTCATCATCAGGCTTTTTTACTCAAATATATCACCCAATGTCAGTCCCTTCGGGATCCATCCCTCATTCATTTTAATAAAGGTGAGATAATCTCTTCTCAGTGACAAAACCTCCTGCTGCACTGAAGGTCCTTTCTGACAGGACACTTGAAGCGGGGCAGGCCAGAAGTTCAATTGCAAATTGGGATAGCTCAGGCCACAGGTCAAGCCTGCACACCCAGTAGTCAAGGGGTCCATCGCTCCTCAGAGTGTCGAGATCCGCAGTTAATGCTAGGTAGTCTGCTACCTGTCAGTTGAGTCTTTCTCTGAGGCTGGATCCTGAAAGGCTCTGGCGATGCATAGGAGTTAAAAAGGTCTGCATTACTTTCATCTCTTCCCCTGTTAGATTCCCGTTGTGCTGTGACATCACCCTTATACGCTGTGTAAAGCATAGTTTTTAATTTATTTTTGAACTGCTCCATCCTTTCAGACTTGCGGGAATTTGGTAACATTTCAGTCACTTTATGCTTATACCGGGGGTCTAGTACCGTGGACACCCAGTACAGGTCGTTCTCCTTCAGCTTTTTTATATGAGGGTCCCTCAACAGGCACGACAGCATGAAAGACCCCATTTGCACAAGGTTGGATGCCGAGCTAATCATGTCCCGTTCCTCGTCCTCACTGATGTCACTGAAGGTATCTTCTTCCCCCCAGCCACGTACAACACCACGGTTACCAGATAGATGACAACACCGAGCACCCTGGGATGCCTGTTGTGCTTGGTCTTCCTCCTCCTCCTCCTCAAAGCCACATTCCTCCTCTGACTCCTCTTCCTCACAATCCTCTTCCTGCATTGCCACAGGTCCAGCAAGCGATGCTGATAAGGCTGTTTCTGGTGGTGATGTACACCACAACTCTTCCTCTTCACGCTCATCTATGGCCTGATCCAGCACTCTTCTCAGGGCACGCTCCAGGAAGAAATCAAATGGTATGATGTCGCTGATGGTGCCTTCAGTGCGACTGACAAGGTTTGTCACCTCCTCAAAAGGACGCATGAGCCTACAGGCATTGCGCATGAGCATACAGTAATTTGGCAAAAAAATCCCCAGCTCCCCAGAGGCTATCCTAGCACCCCGGTCATACAAATACTCATTAACAGCTTTTTCTTGTTGGAGCAGGCGGTCGAACATTAGGAGTGTTGAATTCCACCATTTCGTGCTGTTGCAAATCAAGCGCCTCACTGGCAGGTTGTTTCGATGCTGGATATCGGACAAGTGCGCCATGGCCGTGTAGGAACGCCTGAAATGGCCACACACCTTTCTGGCCTGCTTCAGGACATCCTGTAAGCCTGGGTACTTATGCACAAAGCGTTGTACAATCAGATTACACACATGTGCCATGCACGGCACATGTGTCAACTTGCCCAATTTCAATGCCGCCACCAAATTACTTCCATTGTCAGAAACAACCTTGCCAATCTCCAGTTGGTGCGGAGTCAGCCACTGATCCACCTGGGCGTTCAGGGCAGACAGGAGTGTTGGTGTGGTGTGACTCTCGGCTTTCAGGCAAGTCAACCCCAAGACCGCGTGGATGTTGAATAGTACCTGGGGAGCTGGGGGGGTGCCGTTGATGTGGAGTAAGATGCAGAAGCAGAAGAGGACTCAGCCGAGTAAGAGGTTATGGAAGAGGTTATGGAAGAGGATGGAGTAGGAGGAGTAGATGAGGTAGCAGCAGGCCTGCCTGCAAGTCGTGGTGGTGTCACCAAGTCTTCTGCAGAGCCACGCATTCCATGCTTGTCAGCCGTCAGCAGGTTTACCCTATGCGCATTGTAGGTGATATACCTGCCCTGACCATGCTTTGCAGACCAGCTATCAGTGGTCATATGGACCCTTGCCCCAACGCTGTGTGCCAGACATGCCATTACTTCCTTTTGCACAATCGAGTACAGGTTTGGGATTGCCTTTTGTGAAAAGAAATTTCGGCCAGGTACCTTCCACTGCGGTGTCCCAATAGATACAAATTTTTTGAAAGCCTCAGACTCCACCAGCTTGTATGGTAAAAGCTGGCGGGCTAAGAGTTGAGACAAGCCAGCTGTCAGACGCCGGCAAGGGGGTGACTTTGGGAAATTGGCTTCTTACGCTCAAACATGTCCTTGACAGACACCTGACTGTGGGCAGATGACCAGGAACTGCTACGTAAGAGAGACTGAGTGGAGGATGGTTGAGAGGGGGCAAGGAGGACAGCAGTGGTTGACGTGGCTGAAGATGCTGGAGCAGGAGGAGGAGGGCGGCTTTGGGTTTGTGTGCTGCTTCTACTCATGTGTTCTTCCCATCGGCGTTTGTGATGTGAGACCATGTGCCTTCGCAAAGCAGTTGTACCTAGGTGGGTGTTGGACTTCCCACGATTCAGTTTCTTTTGGCACAGGTTGCAAATGGCATCGCTGTTGTCAGAGGAAGACACACAAAAAAAAATGCCACACTGCTGAGCTCTGCGATGATGGCATTCTGGTGGTGTCAACAGCATGCGTTGATTGGCGTCTGCATGCTGTCTGGCTGACCCCGGGTGCCGATGCATGCTGTCTGACTGTGCCACTAGCTCCTTGCGACGACCTCCCCCTGCTTCCAACCTCTCTGTCTCCCCATCTGAAATTTCCCCCTCTTCTTCTTCTCTTCTAGCAGGCACCCATGTGACATCCATGGACACATCATCATCAACCACTTCACTTGTATCTGACACATCAACAAAGGAAGCAGCAGCTGGTACAACATCATCATCATCATCACACCGTACCTCCATGTCTGTAATGCTGCCTGACTGAGACATATCACTGTTATCTACATCCTCTGTCAATGATGGTTGCGCATCACTCATTTCTTCCAACTGATGTGTCAATAACTCCTCTGACAGATCAAGTGAAGCAGCTGTGGTGCTAGTGTTGGTGGTGGCGACAGGCGGGCGAGTGGCACTGGTCACTTCAGAGGTGCCCAAAGCACAGCTGGAGGTGGATGGTGCGTCAAGGTTAGGACTAGGAGCAGAAGCTGTAGAAGATTGGGTGTCCTGTGTTAGCCATTCAACTAGGTCCTCCTCAGAACTTTTCGCGTCCCTGGCACCTGACCTCTGAACAATGTGGATATTTGTATGGTCTAAAGGAATCACAGCACCACGACCACGATGGCACCTGCAGGGTGGCCTGCCTCTGCCTGTCATTTTTTTTAAAATGTACACTTACAATACTATAAAACAAATTATGAGTGGTGGCACTGGGCAAGTGGACACAGTATATGCTGTGAGCCTGACACAAAAAAACAGACTGATGTTTCAAAGTCAAAAATGTTTATTTTTTAAATATTAAAAGTACTGTGACAACAAATATGATTGGTGGCACTAGTTGGCAAGTGGGCCTGGCACACACGCTGGGAGGAAAGCAACTGCAATTAGATTACACTAGCTGACTGATGCTTCACAGTCAAAAAAGTTTTTTTTTTAAATATTTAAAATACTGTTATAACAAATATGATTGGTGGCACTAGTTGGCAAGTGGGCCTGGCACACACGCTGGCAGGCAGGCAACTGCAATTCAATTGTACTAGCAGACTGATGATTAACAGTCAAAAAAGTTTTTATTTTAACTATTTTCAAAACTGTTATAACAAATATGATTTGTGGCACTAATTGGCAAGTTGGCCTGGCACACACGCTGGGAGGAAGGCAACTGCAATTAGATTACACTAGATGACTGATGTTTCACAGTCAAAAAAGTTTTTATTTTAAATATTTACAATACTGTTCTAACAAATATGATTGGTGGCAGTAGTTGGCAAGTGGGCCTGGCACACACGCTGGCAGGCAGGCAACTGCAATTCAATTGTACTAGCAGACTGATGATTCACAGTCAAAAAAGTTTTTATTTTAACTATTTTCAAAACTGTTATAACAAATATGATTTGTGGCACTAATTGGCAAGTTGGCCTGGCACACACGCTGGGAGGAAGGCAACTGCAATTAGATTACACTAGATGACTGATGTTTCACAGTCAAAAAAGTTTTTATTTTAAATATTTACAATACTGTTCTAACAAATATGATTGGTGGCAGTAGTTGGCAAGTGGGCCTGGCACACACGCTGGCAGGCAGGCAACTGCAATTCAATGGCACCAGCAGACTGATGATTCACAGTCAAAAAATTTTTATTTAAAATATTTACAATACTGTTACAACAAATATGATTGGTGGCACTAGTTGGCTAGTGGGCCTGGCACACACGCTGGCAGGCAGGAAACTGCAATTCAATTGCACTAGCAGACTGATGATTCACAGTCTAAAAAGTTTTGATTTTAAATATTTTCAAAACTGTTATAACAAATATGATTGGTGGCACTAATTGGCAAGTTGGCCTGGCACACACGCTGGGAGGAAGGCAACTGCAATTAGATTACACTAGATGACTGATGTTTCACAGTCAAAAAAGTTTTTATTTTAAATATTTACAATACTGTTCTAACAAATATGATTGGTGGCAGTAGTTGGCAAGTGGGCCTGGCACACACGCTGGCAGACAGGCAACTGCAATTCAATGGCACTAGCAGACTGATGATTCACAGTCAAAAAATGTTTTATTTAAAATATTTACAATACTGTTACAACAAATATGATTGGTGGCACTAGTTGGCTAGTGGGCCTGGCACACATGCTGGCAGGCAGGAAACTGCAATTCAATTGCACTAGCAGACTGATGATTCACAGTCTAAAATTTTTTATTTTAAATATTTACAATACTGTTAGAACAAATATGATTGGTGGCACTAGTTGGCAAGTGGGCCTGGCACACACGCTGGCAGGCAGGCAACTGCAATTCAATTGCACTAGCAGACTAATGATTCACAGTCAAAAAAGTTTTGATTTTAAATATTTTCAAAACTGTTATAACAAATATGATTGGTGGCAATAGTTGGCAGCAAGTGGGCCTGGCACACACGCTGGCAGGCAGGCAACTTCAATTAGATTACACTAGCAGACTGATCTTTCACAGTCAAAAAATATTTTTTTTAAAATATTTACACTACTGTTATAACAAATATGATTGATGGCACTAGTTGGCAAGTGGGCCTGGCACACACGCTGAGAGGAAGGCAACTGAAATTAGATTACACTAGATGACTGATGTTTCTCAGTCAAAAAAGTTTTTATTTTAAATATTTACAATACTGTTATAACAAATATGATTGGTGGCACTAGTTGGCAAGTGGGCCTGGCACACACTCTGGCAGGCAGGCAACTGCAATTCAATTGCACTAGCAGACTGATGATTCAGTCAAATTTTTTTTTATTTTAAATATTTACACTACTGTTATAACAAATATGATTCGTGGCACTAGTTGGAAAGTGGGCCTGGCACACACTCTGGCAGACAGGCAACTGCAATTAAATAACAATAGCAGACTGATGTAAAAGTTTTTTTAAAAAAAAGTTACACTAATGTTACAATAGATAGGAGTGATGGCACTCAGGATAGAAGTAGGCACAGTATGTGCTGGCAGCCTCACACACAGGCTGGCACTAGTGGCAGGCTGGCCTGGCAACTAAAATTAAATAACACTAGAAGACTGATGTAAAAGTTTTTTTTTTTTTACAAAATTTAAACTAATGTTACACCAGATAGGAGTGGTGTACTGGCACTGAGGATGGAAGTTGGCACAGTATATGCTGGCAGCCTGACACACAGGCTGGCACTAATGGCAGCCAGGCTGGCCTGGCAACTAAAATTAAATAACACTAGAAGAGGACTGATGTAAAAAAAATTTTTAAAAAATTTACACTAATGTTACACCAGATATAAGTGGAGGAAAAAAGAGCTATTAATCACACTATATGATGTGGGCCTGACACACAGTCCTGATGGAAAATGAAATTAGATTACACTAGCAAAATGATTTAAAAGTTTTTTTTTTTTAAATTTACAATAATATTAGGCAGATATGAGTGGTGGCTGGCACAGCAATTAACCACAGTATATGACGTGTGAGACTGACACACAGGCCTGATAGAAAAATGAAATTAGATTACACTAGCAAAAGGATTTTAATTTTTAAAAAAAAAAAAAATAACACTAATGATTGTTAAGCAGATATCAGTGGTGGCACAGAGCAATTAACCACAGTCTATGCTGTGTGAGCCTGACACACAGGCCTAATAGAAAATGAAATTAGATTACATTAGCAAAATGATTTAAAAGTTTTTTTTTTAAATTTACACTAATGTTAAGCAGATATGAGTGGTGGCTGGCACAGAGCAATTAACCACAGTATATGCTGTGTGAGCCTGAGACACAGGCCTAATAGAAAATGAAATTAGATTACACTAGCAAAATGATTTAAAAGTTTTTTTGTTTAAATTTACAATAATGTTAAGCATGTATGAGTGGTGGCTGCTGGCACAGCAATTAACCACAGTATATGCTGTGTAAACCTGACACACAGGCCTGATAGAAAATTAAATTAGATTACACTAGCAAAATGATTTAAAAATTTTGTTGTTTAAATTTATACTAATGTTAAGCAGATATGAGTGGTGGCTGGCACAGAGCAATTAACCACAGTATATGCTGTGTGAGCCTGAGACACAGGCCTGATAGAAAATGAAATTAGATTACACTAGCAAAATGATTTAAAAGTTTTTTTTTTTAAATTTACAATCATGTTAAGCAGATATGAGTGGTGGCTGCTGGCACAGCAATTAACCACAGTATATGCTGTGTAAGCCTGACACACACGCCTGATAGAAAATGAAATTAGATTACACTAGCAAAATGATTTAAAAGTTTTTTTGTTTAAATTTACACTAATGTTAAGCAGATATGAGTGGTGGCTGGCACAGAGCAATTAACCACAGTATATGCTGTGTGAGCATGAGACACAGGCCTGATAGAAAATGAAATTACTAGATTACACTAGCAAAATGATTTAAAAGTTTTTAAAAAATGTTTACAATAATGTTAAGCAGATATGAGTGGTGGCTGGCACAGCAATTAACCACAGTATATGCTGTGTAAGCCTGACACACAGGCCTGATAGAAAATGAAATTAGATTACACTAGCAAAATGATTTAAAAGCTTTGTTGTTTAAATTTACACTAATGTTAAGCAGATATGAGTGGTGGCTGCCTGGCTGGCACAGAGCAATTAACCACAGTATATGCTGTGTGAGCCTGAGACACAGGCCTGATAGAAAATGAAATTAGATTACACTAGCAAAATGATTTAAATTTTTTTTTTTTTTTAAATTTACAATAATGTTCAGAAGATATGAGTGGTGGCTGCTGGCACAGCAATTAATCACAGTATATGCTGTGTAAGCCTGACAAACAGGCCTGATAGAAAATGAAATTAGATTACACTAGCAAAATGATTTAAAAGTTTTGTTGTTTAAATTTACACTAATGTTAAGCAGATATCAGTGGTGGAACTAATCACAGTATATGCTGTGAGCCTCACGCACAGGCTGAAAGCCAGGCAAATGCAAATAAAATTACAAATAATAATAAAAAAAAAACGACTAAAGTTCTAGCCCTAAAAAGGGCTTTTTGGGGTGCTGTCCTAACAGCAGAGATTAGATGAGTCCTTCAGGACTGTAGTGGACACTAAATACACTAGCCTAGCTATCTATTTCCCTATAAGGTCAGCAGCAGCAACACTAAAGCTCCTCTCACTAAGAAAGCAAGATCGTAATGAATCTAAAATGGCTGCTGCCCAGGAGCTGGGAGGGTCTGTGAGGGAGTGTCTGCTGCTGATTGGCTCAAATGTGTCAGAAGGCTGTGAGATACAGGGTCAAAGTTTCCTCAATAAAGACGAATAGGGGGCGGATCGAACATCGCATATGTTCGCCCGCAGCGGCGAACGCGAACAAGCTATGTTCGCCGGGAACTGTTCTCTGGCGAACTGTTCGCGACATTACTATTCATAATAACGTTATGGCAACTGATTACTATCTGAGTATAGCGCATATATCAGTTGTATTTCATAGCAACAATTAATTTTGCGTCTATTTGTCAATTTGGCGCTTTTCTCGGTAGCAGATTTTACTGTTGCTTATTTCAAATCACAAGCTGAAACACTTATCTTTATAATCACCGCTAGTTTTGGACTTGCACCTTACATTGTTATTTCTATATAGGAGATTGAGTTACAGAGTGTGTGTTACACAGCATACTCCTATTCTATTTGCCACACCTATTACTAGGTGCTTTTTAAACTAGCCGGTACGTTATCGGTGCTCTCATATGCAGTGCTTTTTGGTTTGCAGCTCCTCACTGTAACTAATTGAAACACTTTAAAATTTGATAAATCTATATATTGTTGCTACCTAACGATTATTATTATTATAATCACCTATATAGTGAGAGAGTATAACAGATTCTATATATTTCTGTTGGTTGTCAGCTCATACCATATTAATCTAAGTTTTAAACACACCACAAATTTCTTTAATCTTATCTACTTATGTTATTTTTAACAATTATGTCAATAAAAGTTATATTGTATATCTAACTTGGTTTCCACTGCCTTGATATACATAGGCCTATTGTTATTTGATACTTAATAATACCATTTTTTCTGAGTGCTCTGGTATATTGTCCATCTTTTTCTCTTTATTTTCCTTATCTGTTAGGAATCCCTGAATAACCCTTCACATGTTTATATTTTCTTTAGTGGACAACCCAAAGTATTAATCTAGGCCCATTTTGGTATATTTCATGCTACCATTTCAACCCCAAATGCAATCGAATAAAAAAAAAACGTAAATTTTTTCACTAACTTTAAGTTTTCCACTGAAATTATTTACAAACAGCTTTTTTTTTTTTTTTTGCAATTATAACACAAATGGTTGGAAATGCTTCTCTGGGATCATCTTTCAGACATAGCAGACATATGACTTTAGCATTGATATTTGGTCATTAGAAGGCCTCTAAATGCCGCTGCGTACCACACTTGTATAGTATTATGCCCAGCTTGTACGGTTAATTTTAGCTTTAGTGTAGAGATAAGCCTCCCACCTGACACATCCCACCCCCTGATCCCTTCCTGACCCCTCTCAAACAGCTCTCTTCCCTCCCCCACCTCACAATTGTCACTGCCATCTTAAGTACTGGCAGAAAGTATATATATATATATATATATATATATATATATATATATACACACAGTATATATATATATTCTGCAATGTTAGATCCCCCTTAGCTCCCAATCGCCCTGATTCCCCCCCCAAATAGTTCTCTAACCCTCCTCTACCTACATTATTTGCCGCCATCTTGGGTATAAAACCCCCCATTTTTCTGTAGTGTAGCTGCGCCCCCACAATAGCCTCCCCCTCCCAGATCCCTTTTCCCAACACTTATTTTCCCCCTCCGTCTCCCTCCTTCCCTTAAACTTTGCCTTTCACTCATGCACTATAGCGGTCCCACCTGCTCCCGCCCCCTCAAATGTGCTCCTGCCCCAATGCAAGCTCCCGCCCCTCACACACACACCAGGACCCATAATCCACCCTGAACCAGAACTTCACCAGCAATGGGCCACCCACCGGCCTCCCTTCTATCCCTCCAACGCCACCAATGATCAACACCATCGCAGGCCGATGCAAAGAGGTATTGGCTAGATATGTTAATGTGCAAGACTAAGGATATCAAGCACCTCACTAGATACTAAAACCCTCTAGTTAGGAAAAAACAAATGCAAACACCAAATAGTGTGGGCGCTACAAAAGAGCTGAAGATACCATACATGTACAAAGAATAAGATAATTAAAAATATCACTTTAATAAAAGCATATGTATGCAGATATCACAGTATGTTAAAACATATGAAAATCGGACGTCTCCGATATCGGAAAAAACACTATAGTGCACAAACCTAAATCTCAAAAGTTAAAAAGTAACAAGAAATGTTCTAAAAAAGTTCAATGATAATATTCCCAAAATGCCACAGATTGGCAGTTCCTTAATTTAAACAGTGTGCACACCTTCCATAAACAGCGGATTTCTTTTAAAAGTTGGTAGATCTCACGACCATCAGTAACAGAGTATCCTTATTGTGTGTGTAAGTGATAAATACGCGAATCCTCAGGGCACCAAGTCCACTGCACTTACAGCGTACTCCTGGATGGGAGTTTAGTGAGGGATATCCTCTTAGCTATGATCTCAGCGTGTACTCCACTCGGCGCTACTCCCAGATGTGGCACTGCTTCAAGACGCGTCTTTTCCATGTCACACCTCACAATTTCAAGTTGGTAAAAAATCTTTCCATCCGCTCTTTAAGTGCATAGGCATGCAGGATGAATTAGACAGAGTATTAGCCAGGTAAGTTAATATAATCAGCTGCTGTACATCAACGCATTTCTCCCTGCCTGAGGGCTTTTTCAAGATGGATTTAAGCAGCTGTGATACAGCCTTATAAATGCTCCAGTGCACTTTGATTGGAGGATCAATTAGTCATTGTAAAGGTGGTATTTGAGAGATACATATCTCTTTTTACAGATAATGTTGTGTGTGATGCCTTAATACAAAGTAGTATTACCTATACATCATAGTTCTTTCTGTCATATGACAGCAATCAATACAGAAAAGACTATATAAAGCAGAAATAATTCTACATATACATGTGTCAAACAGATTTTTTAGGGAGACATAAACTGAAGAAAGGGGTAAGAATGATATTTCAAAAAGGGTTGAACTAGTCGTGGTTCCTACTATAACATAATTTGGCTAGTCTAGAAGCTCAGAATTTAAACTTTTAGGAAATAGGGGATAGTATTTGTAGAATAACTCTGCCTCTTTAAAAAGAAGGCATTTCTCTATATTACCCCCCCCCCTCCTATTGGGTTTAACCATACCATACATACACCCCAATATTTCAGGTTGCTGTTTTTTCCATTATGGACTAGAGTACAAGAAAAGAAACCCTAATAGATCTAGAAAAGGAGATTTTGGAACTCAAAGAGAAGCTAAAAGAAAGAAAAACTGAAACAGAACTAAGAGAGAAACAAAAAGTAATGATTGTTAGACTAGAGGCATTGAATAAGGATCTGCTCAAAACAAAGTGGAAAAAAATAGAAAGGAATATGAACACTAAAGAGGAAATAAATATGACCCTATCCACTAACAAACAAACAACTGATATAAATAAGGAGAATAATTGGGTAGAAGTCCATCATAAAAGAAAGGAAAAAAGGAATTATATTGAAAACAAAAAGGAAAGGGTTTTACAATGTATATAATACACATAGCCCTGATAGATACCAACAAGGGCCTTGGAGACAACCCCTAACAAATACAATAGTCCCAATACAGGAAACTGGAGAGACTATAAACACTATAAAGGATACAATAGAAATAATGAGAGAAGGAATTACCATTGGGATGCCAGAAATGAACGGCCAATTCAAGCAAGTAACAAATATGCACCCTTAAATGAACAGGAGATAGATACTCAAAACTATACCAATATTGACACACATTTTTTAGGGGTCAGCCCTCTAAAGGAGGACACCTCAAGTGACCTGGAGAGACAGGAACCAGGGAGGGTATGGGCAAACAACAACAAAAAATACCTCTAGAGGAACAAGAGGGAGTGGATCTGAAAAACGAGGCAAAAAGATGGAGGTAGCCAATAAGACACATGGCATCTTCAATATTAGAAGTACAGATCTGAAAGAAAGAGGAAGAAAAAATGATTTTCGGTTTAGGGCTCTCCTTTGCCCCCACTACAAGGCTAAACAAATTAAATACCCATAAACACATACAAAATTTTGTGAGGGACCTTACACTAAAAATATTCTAAATGAAACACCCTCTGGCAAAGTCAGGGATTAATATCAATGGCCTAGATAATGATAAATATATTCACATTAAGTTTAGTGAAAAATCAACCTTTAATCCTAGTTTTGCAAAAGGAACCAGGCATCTGAACTAATGGTGCTAAAAGATCTTAGGAAAAGTAAAATGCCCAATTGTGCCCAAAGTAATTTGACAAGGAAGGACAGATTTCTTATAGAAGAGCTACAGAAGAACAGAAATGTGACCATAAAACTAGCTGACAAGGGAGGGGCATAGTTGTTATGGATACCACCTACTATGTGGTTGAGGCCACCAGGCTACTAAGTGATAATAAGACCTATAAAAAGTTAGACCTAAACCCCACACACAAATACACAGAAAAACTAAATAGAATTCTAATACATAGTAAGAAGTTGGGTATTATTAATGAAAAAGAGTTTACTATAACACTACTATAACATAATTTGACTAGTCTAGAAGAAAAGGGGATTTGTCAAGCTCAGAATTTAAACCTTTAGCGAATAGGGTATCGTATTAGTAGACTAACTCTGTTTCTTTCAAAAGAAGGTGTTTCTCTATATTACCCCACCTCCAATTGGGTTTAACCATATATGCACCCCAATAGTTCAGGTCACAGGTTTTTCCTTTATGGACTACTTTAAAATGCTTATAAAGTTGGGTATCATCCACCATTTTTTCTATACTGAGCAGGTGTTCTCTAATCCTTAAGTTTCCTCTCAGTTTCACCAAAATATAACAAATTACATGTACATTGTAGTACATAGATCACTACTTTACTGGAGCACCTAATAATTCCTCTCCAGTGGTTTTTATAATTAGGATTTTCTTCTTCACACTATGTTGGCATACTTTACAGGAGTAACATGGGAAGACACCTGAGACTCTGCTCCCAAAAAGATCTTTGTCAACTTTCTCACCCTTTCCCGTATTACTCCATAAATCACTAGGGGCTAGTATAGATTTAAAGTGCTTTGCCCTTCTAAAAAAGAGTTTGGGTTTAGATATCAGGCTGTCAACTATAATGGAGTCTGCCTTTAGTAAATTCCAGTGTTTTTTTAATTATTCTCCTGATCACCCCATGATCTACATTGTAGTCTGTAATGAAATGACCTTATATTATATTATTTATATTATTACTAGTGTCAGATAGTTTGTATGAAAGAAGGGATTCTCTATTAGTGTTTCTTGTTCTGTTAACCGCTTTAGCAACATTTTCTTCCCCATAGCGCCTGTATTTAAATGTATCTATCAGTATTTACACTTGGCTTTAAAAATCTATTACACTAGACTAGTTTTTTCTTATCCTGAGACATTGTCCTATGGGGATATTATCCTTCTATTTCTGTAAATGGCAACTGTTAGCATGAATATAGCTATTGGATTCTACCTCCTTGAAATGTGTCTTTGTCTCAATATTGTTGCAGAAACTGTAATCTCTAGATCAAGGAAAACTACAAGTTCTTTGATGTAATTATGTGTGAACCTTAATCCTTTATTATTAGAGTTCATGATCTCAAATAAATTTAACAACCCCAATTTTGAGCCCTTCAAAATAATCACGATATCGTCAATGTATCTCTTGTATAGCACGAGGTCCGCACCTAGTCTACCATCCTGGAAGAAATGCTCATCGCCATTCCATCGATTTGTAGAAAAAAATTAAAATTAAAAACAAAATAATTATGTTCAAGTATAAAACTATACTATTAAGCAAAATTCTCTCTGTTTCTCTGTCATGTGTATATCTTTATTCAGAAAACTCCCTACCACTTCCAGACCCAACTTATGGTCTATGACCGTATAAAGGTATGTTACATCGCATGTGACTATGAACATGTTTTCCTCCCATTCTATAGTATTTAGAGTGTTCAAAACCTGTGTAGAGTACCTAAGGTAAAAGTGGAGATTTCTTACATATTTCTGTAGGAAACTATTTACGTAGTGTGACAGGTTGGATGACAAAGCCCCAATCCCTGAGATTATTAGCCATCCCAGTGTATTATTGAGGTATTTATGAATTTTAAGTAAGAAGTAAAATATTGGAATGTTTGGGTATTTAGGAGAAAGAAATGTAAACTCTTTTTCATTAAGAATACCCAACTTCTTACCATGTATTAGCATTCTATTTAGTTTTTCCGTGTATTTGTTTGTGGGGTTTAGGTCTAACTTTTTATAGGTCTTATTATCACTTAGTAGCCTAGTGGCCTCATCCACATAGTAGGTGGCATCCATAACAACTATGCCCCCTCCCTTGTCAGCTAGTTTTATGGTCACATTTCTGTTCTTCTGTAGCTCTTCTATAATAAATCTGTCCTTCCTAGTCAAATTACTTTGGGCACAATCGGGCATTTTACTTTTCCTAAGATCTTTTAGCACCATTAGTTCAAATGCCTCTATGTTGGTTCCTTTTGCGAAAGTAGGATTAAAGGTTGATTTTTCACTAAACTTAGTGTGAATATGTTTATCATTATCTAGGCCATTGGTGTTAATAGATCATACATTAAAAATGATGCTATACCTGTTTGTTTTCCTTCAAAGATATACTTTGTTATACTGTAACTTTTGTTTATGAGGTCCAAGAGAGGGCCCATTAATATGATAAAGATTTTCCATTGAAACTTTATTTAAAGGGGACATGATTCAAATAGAACATTTAATTTTAAGACACTTTTAAATTAACTTTTATTTTCAAATGTGCTTTGTTCTCTTGGTATCTGTTGTTGAAAAATAATATGTACATATCCCACATTACTGGGAGCTAGTGGTGGCTGCACACGTTTATCTCTTATTAATTGGCTCACTAAATGTGTTCAGCTAGCACCCAGTAGTGCATTGCTGTCTCTTCAGCAAAGGATAACAACAGAATTAAGCAATTTTGATAATAGAAGAAAATTGGAAAGTTGTTTAAAATGGCATGTTTTTTTCTGTACCTTGAAAGAAAAATTTGGGGTTTCATGTCCCTTTAAAGGGAGGGGCATACAATATATGTAGCGTTTAGTGTACCTTTAATAAGTATGACTCATTGCTTGTACCATGTTCTAAAGTTTAATATAAATTGAAATAGTCAGCATTTTTTGGTGCCTTATGACTCCCTATGTATGTATGTAATTTGTATAGCATTCATGGTATTAGAAATACATTGGTGTAAAAGTGTAATTTATCATAATAGTATCATACAAAACAGAATGCACACAGTGGCATTGCCTTAAAGAGTTACCAATCTAATAATCAGTAATGCAGATTTACAAACATATGGGGTGATGGGTTAGTGCATTACAGAGCATGGATTGTGTGTAAGTGCCAGGCATAAGTATTAAACACAAGATCTATAGAATGCCTCTTTTGGGAGGTGTTTTTTACAGCCTTTAAGCTAGTTAAAGAAATGGCTTGGTGTATACTCAAGGGTAACATATTCTAGAGGCAAAAAAAAAAGAAAAGATGGAAAGAGTTTGGCCTTGTGGTAGCTTTGTAACTGTGAGTGGTGGAAAGTATTATTATTATTATCAGGTATTTGTTGAGCGTAAGATCTCTAAGAAGAATATAAAAAGGCAAGAAGGACTATAGCAAAATATGACACAAACTATTAGTAGGAGATATAATGGAATTCCCTGCAGTAGAGCTTTGTAGTTTATATGACTTGAAGGGACATTGTACCAAATACATATCTATAATGCAGATGAAGGAGCAGTATTTACACATACCAAAAATCTATTTTTTTTTCTGAAAAAAACTGTTAAAGGGAAATGAAATGCAATTTTTTTTTCTTTCATGATTCAGACAGAGCATGCAATTTAAAACAACTTTTCAGTTTACTTCTATTATCAAATTTGCTTCATTATCTTGCTATCCTTTTTTTAAGGAGCAGCAATGCACTACTTGGGGTAAGCTGAACACATCTTTTGAGACGATAACAATAGGCATATATGTGCCACCACCAATCAGCAGCTAGCTCCTAGTAGTGTATTGCCGCTCATAAGATTACCTAGGTATGCTTTTCAACAAATGATAAAAAGAGAATGAAGCATGACTGAGAGTCAAAAATAGAGAAAAGTTAGCTTTGAATAAAGAAGTTCTACTTTGCTTGGTGGAGAGCAGAGTTGAAAGGAAAGAAGTTTAAGGTTGAATAACTATTTAAGAAAGTAGAATTTTATCCAAAGTGCAATAAGGGCAAGAGTAGAGCATGAGTGGGAAACACAGGTCCTGGGTTAGAGGTTCTTGAGTGGTGGACTAAATGGGTATAGTTATCTATTTAGATATTAGGGAAGTAGTATAATTATAGAGGACAGAATACAGAATTACCATAGTTTGTATGGTACCCATATATATGAGACATCAAACCACAGGTAACATTTGGTGAAGAAAAGTCTTGAAACTCTGTAGGTGAGAACATGACTTAAAGCATATTGGTTATTTATTTTGTTTATTAAATCACAAACAAGGTAAGGCAGTTTGTTTACTGATTATTAGAAGAAATCCAGAGCAGTAGCATGATATACTTAACAAACACAATACATAGTCAATAAAGTTGCTTATGGTGTCATCTTCTGATCAGTAAACTAATGCACCAAGTACTAATATATAATAACACTCCTTTTTAGTTGCCCCAATTCTGACTAAGAATTTGCACTATTTGAAATGGCATTTGATAAGTCTATCTACAGAATGTCAAATGAAAATGAAGATGGTGACTGTGAAAGAGAATTAACTTCATTGTGTAAGGGAATTAACATGTAAATAATTATTTCATTAAACATCAGTTGCTACAGAAGATAACCCTGTGTGAACTGTGTCAATAGCACTAAGCTGAGAACATTCATTTGGTTTAACAACTCTAGAGTTCTGATAGTTTTAAGGAGACAATCTCAGGATGAATCTAATGAAGATATCAATATACAGACGTTTGTAGAATGGTAAAACAAACCGACGGAAAATGGTAGAACAACAAACAGAAAATAATCAGAAGGAGATACTCCCCTTAGAATAAACTGCAGCCGCCCCTTAGTCTTTTCCAGCCAGACTGTCAAATGGATATTGTGTTCGGTAATAGGGGGTGCAGGTTCAGGGATATTTCTTTGTTGAACATGCTGAATCCTCTTCAGCTCCCAAGAAAAAAACTCCTCTGTTTCCTGAAGGTAAGACTCCTCTGTTACTCTAGGATTAAGAAACTTCCATGATGTATATATACACTGTGAGATGTATAAGTGCAGTATACTCTCAGGTTAAAGGGACAGTATACTATAAAATAGTTTTTCCCTTAATGTGTTTCCAATTACTTGTTTTTCCAGTTGCAGAGTATAAAATGTATGAGATTTGCTTTTTAAGGCTTATTTGTGTATATGAATGAGCTGATTTTGTGTTTTGAAGCCACAACCTAATAAAATGGGTTGAGCTTGTAGGTATAATCAGATCTCATTACTTTATCACATTGTGTACATATCACCTGCTTCTTTATCTTATATCTGTCCATAAACCAATCACCAGTACTTGGAGAGAACAATGGACAATTAAAATTTAATACCTTATCTCTTCTATAACCCACTGGGAGTGTAATTTCTTCTACTGGCTATGTTAACACAGCTTGGCCTCGAGACCAAAAACTTTCAGGATGGGTGGGGATACCACAGGCTAAATAAATTATTTCAAATGCCATCATAAGGCTAATGGAAATACTTGTAAACAATTTAATACACTCCAGCATTGGGAACAAATTAATCATTAAAGGGAATCATTGGGAACAAATTAAAGGGGAGACATTTTTTGAGTAAACTGTCCCTTTAAGTATCCAGGTATCAGTGATGTCGGATAGAAAAAACAACAGTCCTTCTTTCATAAGAACAGTGTTTTATTTTTAAAACAGCTCAACGTGTTTCAACGCACATAGGCGTCTTTTTTAAGAGCAAATAAAAGTATAAAATCTGAAAAGTGCTTGCAAATCCGCTGACATCTTGCTGACACAGCTGGTTTAAATACAAAATCACATTGTTCCAACTTCCGGTACTAACCGGACGAAGGACTCACAAATTATCACATATGGAGGCACATAAACAATAAAAGATCCATTTCCAAACACTTAAAACATTTTTACACATAGCTGTAATTGCAATAATTATGCCTTTAATTAAACAGCCAATATGGACAGGGATTGTCCATATTAACAAAATATCCTCTGTTTGTCTTCAGCAGAAATGATACAATAATGAAATGTGGCAGGGTTAGGTTTATGAAGCACATCATGTGCTCTTACAATCTTCAGTCCACAATTTGCAGACTTAAAGGGACAGTCTAGTCTAAAATATACTTCAATGACTCAGATAGGGCATTTAATTTTAAACAATTTTGCAATTTACTTTTATCAACAATTTTGCTTTGTTCTTGTGATATTCTTAGCTGAAAGCTAAACCTAGGAGGTTCATATGCTAATTTCTTAGACCTTGAAGGCCACCTCTTTTCTGAATGCATTTTGACAGTTTATCACTACTAGAGGGTGTTAGTTCATGTGTGTCATATAGAGATAACACTGTGCTCACGCATGTGGTGTTACCTAAGAGTCAGCACTGATTGGCTAAAATCCAAGTCTGTCAAAAGCACTGAAATAAGGGGGCAAGATAATCACAGAGGTAAAGTGTATTAATATAACTGTGTTGGTTATGCAAAACAAGGGGATGGTTAATAAACTGATTATCTATCTTTTAAAACAATAAAAATTCTGATGTATACTGTCCCTTTAATTTACAGGATAAGGTAGAAAAATAAATAATGAATATATGTTGCAAAGTTGTTTTTTTCTAGACATAATTAAGTATTTATAATTTCTTTAGTATAGTGGTGGCGATGTTGGGGGTGGCAGATTAGGGGTTAATAATATTTAACTAGTGTTTGCGAGGCGGGAGTGAGGCGGTTTCGGGGTTAATATGTTTATTATAGTGGTGGCGATGTCGGCAGGGATAGGCAAGGTGTCCGTACACGGACACTGTGTCCGTGACTAGCCCTTGCAGTGTCCGCCACAACCTTAGTATAGCTTTTCTTTCTGATTAAATAATAGGAATAAAAAAAAATGTGTAGTGTGAATAAAGTTAGTGGCTTGTCAAGAGACTGCTAGTGATATTGGGTGACAAGTTATGGAATAAATAAAGCCTGAGTGAAATACTGGATGTGTATCTGCATCTGTAAAATAACACCCAGCTCTATACAAAGACACAGTAGTGACACTGGCACATGCGTATAGCCAGACAAGGGCTGGTTATAGGGTCAGTGGTATCCGCATCAGTATAATAACACCCAGCGCTATATAATGACACAGTAGTGACACTGGCACATGGGTATAGCCAGAGGAGGGCTGGTTATAGGATCAGTGGTATCCGCATCAGTATAATAACACCCTGCACTATATAATGACACAGTAGTGACACTGGCACATGCGTATAGCCAGAGGAGGGCTGGTTATAGGATCAGTGGTATCCGCATCAGTATAATAACACCCTGCACTATATAATGACACAGTAGTGACACTGGCACATGGGTATAGCCAGAGGAGGGCTGGTTATAGGATCAGTGGTATCCGCATCAGTATAATAATACCCAGCACTATATAATGACACAGTAGTGACACTGGCTCATAGGTATAGCCAGAGGGCTGGTTATAGGATCAGTGGTATCTGCATCTGTATAATAACACCCAGCACTATATAATGACACAGTAGTGACACTGGCACATGTGTATAGTCAGAGGAGGGCTGGTTATAGGGTCAGTGGTATCTGCATCAGTATAATAACACCCAGCACTATATAATGACACAGTAGTGACACTGGCTCATGGGTATAGCCAGACAAGGGTTGGCTATAGGGTCAGTGGTATCCGCATCAGTATAATAACACCCAGCGCTATATAATGACACAGTAGTGACACTGGCACATGGGTATAGCCAGAGGAGGGCTGGTTATAGAATCAGTGGTTTCTGCATCAGTATAATAACACACAGCACTATATAATGACACAGTAGTGACACTGGCACATGGGTATAGCCAGAGGAGGGCTGGTTATAGAATCAGTGGTTTCTGCATCAGTATAATAACACACAGCACTATATAATGACAGTAGTGACACTGGCACATGTGTATAGTCAGAGGAGGGCTGGTTATAGAATCAGTGGTATCTGCATCAGTATAATAACACCCAGCACTATATAATGACACAGTAGTGACACTGGCACATGGGTATTGCCAGAGGAGGGCTGGTTATAGAATCAGTGGTTTCTGCATCAGTATAATAACACCCAGCACTATATAATGACACAGTAGTGACACTGGCACATGGGTATAGCCAGAGGAGGGCTGGTTATAGAATCAGTGGTATCTGCATCAGTATAATAACACCCAGCGCTATATAATGACAGTAGTGACACTGGCTCATGGGTATAGCCAGAGGAGGGCTGGTTATAGAATCAGTGGTATCTGCATCAGTATAATAACACCCAGCACTATATAATGACACAGTAGTGACACTGGCACATGTGTATAGTCAGAGGAGGGCTGGTTATAGGGTCAGTGGTATCTGCATCAGTATAATAACACCCAGCGCTATATAATGACACAGTAGTGACACTGGCTCATGGGTATAGCCAGAGGAGGGCTGGTTATAGAATCAGTGGTATCTGCATCAGTATAATAACACCCAGCGCTATATAATGACACAGTAGTGACACTGGCACATGCGTATAGCCAGAGGAGGGCTGGTTATAGGATTAGTGGTATCTGCATCAGTATAATAACACCCAGCGCTATATAATGACAGTAGTGACACTGGCACATGTGTATAGTCAGAGGAGGGCTGGTTATAGAATCAGTGGTATCTGCATCAGTATAATAACACCCAGCGCTATATAATGACACAGTAGTGACACTGGCACATGGGTATAGCCAGAGGAGGGCTGGTTATAGAATCAGTGGTATCTGCATCAGTATAATAACACCCAGCACTATATAATGACACAGTAGTGACACTGGCACATGGGTATAGCCAGAGGAGGGCTGGTTATAGAATCAGTGGTATCTGCATCAGTATAATAACACCCAGCGCTATATAATGACACAGTAGTGACACTGGCACATGGGTATAGCCAGAGGAGGGCTGGTTATAGAATCAGTGGTATCTGCATCAGTATAATAACACCCAGCACTATATAATGACACAGTAGTGACACTGGCACATGGGTATAGCCAGAGGAGGGCTGGTTATAGAATCAGTGGTATCTGCATCACTATAATAACACCCAGCGCTATATAATGACACAGTAGTGACACTGGCACATGGGTATAGCCAGAGGAGGGCTGGTTATAGAATCAGTGGTATCTGCATCAGTATAATAACACCCAGCACTATATAATGACACAGTAGTGACACTGGCACATGGGTATAGCCAGAGGAGGGCTGGTTATAGAATCAGTGGTATCTGCATTAGTATAATAACACCCAGCACTATATAATGACACAGTAGTGACACTGGCACATGGGTATAGCCAGAGTAGGGCTGGTTATAGGATCAGTGGTATCTGCATCAGTATAATAACACCCAGCACTATATAATGACACAGTGGTGACACTGGCACATGGGTATAGCCAGAGTAGGGCTGGTTATAGAATCAGTGGTATCTGCATCAGTATAATAACACCCAGCACTATATAATGACAGTAGTGACACTGGCTCATGGGTATAACCAGAGGAGGGCTGGTTATAGAATCAGTGGTATCTGCATTAGTATAATAACACCCAGCGCTATATAATCACACAGTAGTGACACTGGCACATGGGTATAGCCAGAGTAGGGCTGGTTATAGGATCAGTGGTATCTGCATCAGTATAATAACACCCAGCACTATATAATGACACAGTAGTGACACTGGCACATGGGTATAGCCAGAGTAGGGCTGGTTATAGAATCAGTGGTATCTGCATTAGTATAATAACACCCAGCGCTATATAATGACACAGTAGTGACACTGGCTCATGGGTATAGCCAGAGGATTGCTCTGGTACTGGTTTAATTTCAAATGTACCTTGGTGTCCTTCACTATGGTCTGTACTTTGGAAAATGTCCGCCACAGCCTATGCCTGTGCCTATCCCTGGATGTCGGGAGCGGCACATTAGGAGTTAATCATTTTATTTTAGTGTTTGCGATGCGGGAGGGCCTCGGTTTAGGGGTTAATAGGTGGTTTATGGGTGTTAGTGTACATTTTAGCACTTTAGTTATGAGTTTTATGCTACAGCTTTGTAGTGTAAAACTCACAACTACTGACTTTAGAATGCGTTACGAATCTTGCGGGACAAGCTGTACCGCTCACTTTTTGGCCTAAAAAAAAAAAACCTTTTAATATCGGCGCAATGGAAGTCCCATTGAAAAAACACTTTATGAAAATTGCGTAAGTTAATTTGCAGCACGGCCAAAAAAGTGTGCGGTCCCCCTAAACCTGCAAGACTCGTAATAGTAGCGAAACGTAATCTAGCCGAAAGATTGCTTAAAAAATCTTTATTGTTCAATTATTTTTTAGCATCAGAATGAAGGGGAAGTATATTGATATGGTGATTATGTTTGCCTGAAAACATGACGTTAAACGCTGTTTAAATTTGAAATGAACACAGTCATATCATTTGCGTACTTCCAACTAATGCCCATGGGCAGATGAGTACTTACAGCTATTGCTAAACGGCTGAAAGGTACAGCTCCCTCGCCTCTATTGGTGAAGAGGGGCTCACTTGTGTAAAACTATAAGAAAAGACTGAATTTTTCACCATATATGTACTTATATGTGCCTTTAACATCTAAAACACTGCTGAAAAAGGTAAATGGTGCATGAGGAGAATATGACATTTCACTTCACATTTGAGTTTTGCTTAAAAGCACAATGTGAACTAAATCCAAAACCTCTAAATTAGCCTCTTGTTACAGCATACAATTACATGGCTAAGTACAAATTCATTTAAGAAATTGTGGTGTGTATACCCCTTTAATGTCACAAAATCTAATGTTTTCAGAATGAGTCACTATATATACTGTATTGTATATATATATATTTTTTTTTGTTGCAAACATCTAATAGGTTATGCATATCAGGTATCGAGAAATTAAGTTAGTGAAATTATCTTTTATTTAATACATAAACTCACAACCAATACCTCCCTGCCTGTAGCTTATGAAAGATTTTGCTTTGCTTTGTTTATACCAGTAATTGATTAGTTATATTGATCTGAACATTTGTGTATATTTCTAGAGCTCTTCTGCGTTTCCAACCTTACAATAACCCCTAAGGAAGTTATATGAGAAAACAGGTCTAATGGTTTGTTGGTGCTGTTCAGTTCACAGCTAGTGTTTGACTAGTCCCCAAGGAGTATAAGTACAGCAGATAGAAATGTAATACTTCCTCTTAAATTTGTCCCTGCTTATTGACTTCCTATATCTTTCTGTTAACTCAGATTCTGCATCACATACAACAACTGCCTCTTCCCTTATGGTGTGTATCAACTTGTCCCATTGTTTATATTTTTACTAAATTCTTGTGTTTTTTATGGCTGTTCCTTTAACATTTCTGCTGCATGTTATTTTATTGTGTCATTGTATAATTAAAGGAAAATTCATTAAAATTATGGGGGAGATAAAAAACTGAAATTAAAATCCTCCATGTCTCATTGATATAATTAAAGGAAAACACACTTAAAGGGCCATAATACCCAAATGTTTAAACACTTGAAAGTGATGCAGCATAGCTGTAAGAAGCTGACTAGAAAATATCACCTGAACATCTCTATGTAAAAAAGAAAGATATTTTACCTCAAAAGTTCCTCAGTAGCCACATCCCATTGTAAAGGATTTATAAGCAGCATTTTAGTGTGTCTGTCCTGGGACAGCTGAAGGGATGAGCCTCATGCACTCTCATGTTATTTCCCTATTCAGCTTAGGGAAGTTTACAATGAAATCTTATGAGAGTTAAGTGGAATCTCATGAGATCACAGTAAAAGAGTTCATGACCTCAGCACTGCTGATGCTGATTGGCTGCTGTTCATTTCTTCATTTTTTTATTTTTTTTTTACCTGCAGCTGGGAGCAGCTGAGTATAACTTTTTACACAGAACTTACTCTGCTGAGCTGAGGAGATTTTGAGATAAAATATCTTCCTTTTTTACATAGAGATGCTCAGGTGATATTTTCCTGTCAGCTTTGTACAGTTATACTGCATCAGTTTCAAGCATATGAGTATTATGTCCCTTTAAAACATCAGACAAGCTGTTTGCTGAAAGGAAGCATGCTCTTGTACATATAAAGACACTGATGGGTTTCATTCATAGACACTCGAGTTTTGCCATTTTTAAGAGGCAAAGTTGCAGCAAGTTAATTTTTAGTCAGATATTAGTTTCACACATTAATGTTATTGAATCTATACTGCTGTGAAGGGGATACTTTCTGTGACGACACATGGTTGGCTTCATATAAATTGTCCTCTTCAAAATCCGCAGCAATACAGGCTCAGACGTATGCTCACACTTAAAGGGACAGTCTAGGCCAAAATAAACTTTCATGATTCAGATAGAGCATGTAATTTTAAGCAATTTTTCAATTTACTTTTATCACCAATTTTGCTTTGTTCTCTTGGTATTCTTAGTTGAAAGCTTAACCTAGGAGGTTCATATGCTAATTTCTTAGACCTTGAAGGCCACCTCTTTTCAGAATGCATTTTAACAGTTTTTCGCCACTAGAGGGTGTTAGTTCACGTATTTCATATAGATAACACTGTGTCTGTCAAAAGAACTGAAATAAAGGGGCAGTTTGCAGAGGCTTAGATACAAGATAATCACAGAGTTAAAAAGTATATTAATATAACAGTGTTGGTTATGCAAAACTGGGGAATGGGTAATAAAGGGATTATCTATCTTTTAAAGCAATACAAATTCTGGTGTAGACTGTCCCTTTAAGCTAACATGCAGATGTAGGCCATGAGTTAATGCAGCACATATATGGATACTCAGGGCCCAATTCTTTAAAGCTCCCTGGTCTGGCAAGAATATCTGAGTCAAAGTCAAATTTTTGCTCTTTATCTTGCTTAGCGGAGTTCTGAATGTGAAGGAGAAACACCTATATGACAAGATGCATATGTATGTAGCACCAAAACAGCGCTAGTTCCCAGGAGTGCATTGCTGCTCTTAAGTCTACATGGGTATGATTTTTAACAAAGGATACCAAAAGAACAAAAATAAATAATAGAAGTATATTGGAAGTATTATTTAAAATTGTATGCTCTTTCTTAGTGTTTTTTTTTTTTAATCTTTTATTGAGGTTTTCATAAATGACAGCTAATAATACATGTCTCAAGACAATTATAACAGGTATACAAGAGATTTTAGGTTTGAATGGTAATTCACATAGTAAAATGCGTTTTAACAATAGGGTAATGTTTTAACTTACAACATAAGCTGCATATCATTAAATTATTTCCCAAATATATACATGCAGTTTGCATATACAATATCTCAGCTAGGTATAAAGAAGAGAGTTGACCTGTTCGGAAGATAAATATAGTAGGACATTAGTAATAACAATTAGCGACCAATACGCCGGTGATATAATTAAACAAATATAAATTAAACCTCTTTTTTTATATAGCAAATAGTCCTCTCAGTTCACAGGAGGTCACTCTCGGACCTAACTAAACTTATGGATAGGAAGCTTAGTATTGGAAGTGGTAACTCTTGGACCAAGATATGTAATTATTTTTTGAATTGTCATATGATAACAGTATGATAAAGATAAGAAAACGCTAGGTTTCCAGTTGGGCCATGGAGGAGTTGGAAAAATGATTAACCCCTTAAGGACCAGCGACGTACCCTGTATGTCACTGGCCTTTTATTGGGACTTGATTGTTTTATAGCGCGGTCTTGTCACCAGCGTTGAGACTGCTCTATTCCACAAAGCCTGCTGGAGTGAGGGTATTAATAGCGTCTTCTTGCTAGACTTGTGCTATTATGTCCTGAAAAAAACCTTAACGACCAGTGACATACAGGGTACATTGTGGTCATTAAGGGGTTAAATGTGTGTGAAATAAAACTATACCGAAAGTGCAGCTGCTACGATATATACGCTAGATGTAGTGATGAGAGTGATAGCCTGAGGTAACTGTTATACTGCGTGCATGGCAATGAGCTATGTCATAATAATAATATGGTTCCTTAACATCATGAGGGTCAAAAATGTGAGATAAGCCAGCTAAGGGTCATGTATGTATTGCTAGTTAAAGCAGGTGTCCTTAAGTTATTTGACAACTTAAAAATAATTTTTCATAAGGGACAGTGGTAACTAGTTTAAATGTTAAAAGGGATGGGTGTAAACAGATTATTGTAACTGGCAATAAACATATGGTTTTACTCATTGCTATCAGGCTTTTACTATCTGACAGTGTGTACTCTGTACAGTTAATGTTGTCAGTGTTCTATTATCTGTATACTTAAAGGGACACTGAACCCAATTTTTTTCTTTCGTGATTCAGATAGAGCAAGCAATTTTAAGCAACTTTCTAATTTACTCCTATTATCATTCTCTTGCTATCTTTATTTGAAAAAGAAGGCATCTAAGCTAAGGAGCCAGCCAATTTTTGGTTCAGACCTCTGAACAGCACTTGTTTATTGGTGGGTGAATTTATCCACCAATCAGCAAGAACAGCCCAGGTTGTTCACCAAAAATGGTCCGACATATTTACTTACATTCTTGCTTTTCAAATAAAGATACAAAGATAATGAAGAAAATTTGATAATAGGAGTAAATTAGAAAGTTGCTTAAAATTGCATGCTCTATCCGAATCACGAAAGAAAACAATTGGGTTAATGTTCCCTCGTTAAGAGCATTTATTCTAACACATCTGTGTGAAGGATAATGCTAGTGCAAATATATACTTGACTAAGAGAAAGAAAGTGCAGGGCAAATAGCCCGGAGCGTAGCTAAGGGTTAAGGCCTGTAGGAGTGAGTGCTGCTGTGTGTGTGTATTAGTTACAATGTTGCATTATGTTGGGAGGGGTTTACTAACCTTATAAGAAGGATGCACAGGAATTCTACTTCCTCTTTATTCCTGTGGACTCCCAGAAGAATTTTCAGCTTAGCAGTTTGCAGCATTTTCCAATGGAAGGCGAATCTGGAGAATGGGAAGAAATGGAGTTAGAGGACGTGGAGTGGGTCGCACCATCCCCATCTGGAACTGTCACGGTGGGTCTGGGCCATGGGTCTGGGCTGTGTCTGCCTGTTTCTCCCTTAGGGGGGGGGGGTAGCCCATTGTTGTTCCCTTCTCCTGCACGGGAGAATTTAGAGGGGGATGGTGGCCCCGGTATAGCCTATCCGTCGTGTGAGACAGACTGTAGGCCCTCAGGGGAGATTGGGCCTGAGGGGCGAGTGGGAGCGCCCGGCGGGTCGGTTTTCGGGCTTAGGGGGTCACAGGGGAGCTCCGGGTTTGGCTCCGGGGGTTCCGGTTCTGTAACCGGGGGTTCCGGTGTCGGCCTTAGGCAGGGGCCTGTAGTGGCAGGGCCCAGCGAGGCCTTAGGAAGTGCGGGCACCTCGGGGGTGAGCGTCGTTGGCGCGGGTAGTGGGAGCAGTGCGGCCTCACCTGCGGCAGTGGTCCTCTCCGGGGAATCGGTGGCGGCGGCGGTGGCTCTCCTCCAGTCCTTGGCGTCGGTCCTCGCGGGTACGTCGTCGGGTCCGGCGGTACTTCAGGCCCCGGCTTTGGCCTACGGTGAGGTACAGGCCTCCGGTCCGTCGTCCCTCGTGGCTTCTAAAATGGCCGCCGCGTCGACTTCCGGCGGCGTTGCCCGCTCCCGCGTCACTTCCGGTGACGTCATTTCCGCTCGCGGCAGTCGCAATCTGGACAGCGAGCAGAGCGGATCGTTCCCCCCGGGCTCCGAAGGTAAGAAGGGAGCACCTCGGGGGGGGGGACACCCGCTCTTGGGGGCAAGAACGATGGGGCCCAGGAGGCCGGGGGGGCACATGGTATGCCGGATAGAGGGGCAGAGATGCTGAATCATGGGGCAACTGTGAGCATGGCAGCGGGGCAGCAGGGGCCCCCGGATGGCACTCCGGGGGCGACACAACAGGGTGTGCGCACAAGAGCCGCAGCTGGACACAGTAATAAGGGGGGGGGATGCCGACAGGGCACCCGCCTCACGCTCGCGGCCTACGTTAGGAGGGGGAAAAGCTAAGGCGGCCCCCGCACGCGCCGCGGCCCAAAGTAAAGGAAAGGCCCCCGCGGTTAAGACCGCGAATAAGGGGGCCATCCTGGCACACAGCTCAAGGGGCGAGGCCGCAATAGCGGAGCCCCAGGGGCAAGGCCTGCAGGGTATCATGACGCCCAGCAGGACTTCACCAGCACGATCTGAGCAAATAGCCACAAGGGGGGCTGTCAAAAGGGGGCATGCTAGCATTAGCGTTGGCACTGGGGAAGGCTTAGAGGGCCCCGGGAGGGGACAGGCGAGACAGGCTAGGGGATCGAAGTCTCAGGGTCGGAGTAGGACCGTGAGATTTCAAGAGGATTCGACTAGCGGGTTAGCCACCAGTACGGATGACGATGTGAGTGTGGCATGCGGTGTGAGTGACAGTGACCGGGAGGGTTATCTAGAATTTGAGGAAAGGGGGGATAGGGAAGAGATGGCTGGCCCTTCCCGAGGTACTCCCCTCTTGGCTTCTATTTTGCAGGTACCCAGGACTTCCTCATCCAGCAGGGATATGGCGACTCAGAGTTCCGGAGCTCTCGTGCCTAGAGGAGTCAGCAGTGCTTCTGGACAAGGCCAAGCCACATCGGGTGCTTCCTCTGGTGAGATGCAACTTGGTTTACCTAGGGGGCGGTGTAATTCTTCCAGCTCTAGTGGGTCAGGATCTGAGATAGATGGGTCCCTGGGTTTGCACACGAAAGGGCATAGGAGGATGTATAGAATGTTGAGGAAGATGAGTAAGGGCAATCACAGGGATGACATTGCCAGTAGTGGGGCGCAGTCATCTCAACTCTTAGGGGTTGCTGGGGGGTCACCACAGGCGGTGAACAGAAAGGCAGCGGTACACGGGGATACTTATTCGTGCCAGGTACACAGTTTGCATGCACACCTTAAAACTAAAACTGTGAAACGTATCCAGGACGGTAAGTATGTTAACATGTTTGAGCTGTCTGCAGAGGCCTTTAAGTTTAAGGAAATGGCGTAGGATGGTACGGGCCCTAAGAAATTTAGGCGGCCTGATACCCTTGAGGAGTGGCATCGGTGTTTCCGGGTATACGCCACTTGCTAGTTAGAGAGGTTTCCCGATCAGGGGACTGCCCTATTTAAGTACGTTGACACCATCGACGCAATACACAGAAAGTTTGCCGATGGTGCTTGGAGGGAGTATGATATGTTATACCGGAAAAAGAAAGTGGGCAACCCACTGCTTGATTTTGGTACGATGGATTTGCACCTCTGGGCGCATCTTGATGCGGAAAGGAGGGCGCAAGGAGGCGCCATAGTGACATCGCCCGGGCCTAGGCAGACTCTGCGCTTTCGACGGCGACAAGGGGGTGTATGCTGGCGATACCAGGACAAGGCGTGTGAGTGGGGCACTTCGTGCACTTTCCAGCACGTCTGCAATTTTTGCAGCGGGCAGCACCCCGGTGCTGATTGCTCCAAAAAGCGAGACACCCAAACTGATCGGTTTGGGGGCAAAGGAGGCGCTGGCGCTAAGGGCGGATTCACCACTTAGAGTCCAGGTCATTTGTAAATGGCTGCGTAGGTACCCAGATAGGGCGGCTGCTCAGCTTCTGGATAGCGGGTTGCGTGAGGGCTTTGTGATCCCGGTAGTAGGCCGGGTAGGGGGAGCACGTGACAGGAAAAACCTGAAATCGGCTTCCCAATACCCTGAGGCAGTCAGGGAAAAACTGGGCAAGGAAGTGGCCTTGGGTAGGGTCGTAGGCCCTTTTAGGGACCGGCCGCTACCGGATTTAGTTGTCTCCCCACTAGGGGTGGTCCCCAAGAAGGAGACAGGTAAGTTCAGGCTCATACAACACCTCTCTTATCCGAAAGGGCGGTCGGTAAACGACGCTATTCCGGAGGAATTGAGCTCAGTCCGTTACCAGTCGTTTGACGACGCGCTGGCTCTGGTTAAGGAACGGGGCCCGGGAGCATTAATGGCGAATCTAGACGTGGAATCCGCGTTTAGGCTACTCCCGATTCACCCATCATCCTTTGGGCTGATGGGGTGTTGGTTTGAAGGGGGTTATTATGTCGACCGTTGTCTGCCCATGGGCTGTTCGATATCCTGCGCGTACTTTGAGGCTTTCAGCACTTTCCTGCACTGGGCGGTGGTCTCAGTGGCGGGGAGTGATAGAGTGGCGCACTACTTGGATGACTTTCTCCTGGTAGGGGCGGCCAACTCGCAAGAATGTGCCTTCTTAATGAAAGTCATGAGGTTCATGATGGCCAGGTTCGGGGTTCCTCTGGCAGAGGATAAGACGGAGGGGCCGTGCACGTGCTTGACGTTCCTTGGCATCGAGATTGATTCAGTGGCAGGTGAATGCAGGCTGCCTAAGGAAAAGGTCGCCAAGATGTTGGCGGCTGTACGGGCCATGGTTGCAACGCAGACATGTTCGCTGCGGGAACTGCAATCGCTCCTTGGCCTCCTTAACTTTGCGGGGAGAGTGATCCCGTGGGGGAAGGTGTTTAGCAAGCGACTAGAGCGGTGTTTGGGCGGAGGTAGGGCTCCGGCATTGCGTATTCGCATCACGAGGGACCTCGTGCCGGATTTGCAGGTCTGGGAGAGGTTTCTCCAGGACTTTAACGGCGTCTGCATGTGGCGAAGGGAGCCGATATCTAACCAAGCGCTACATCTGTTCACGGACGCTGCAGGAGCATCCGGGTACGGGGCTTACTTTGAAGGCGCTTGGAGTGCGGAGCCCTGGCCGACCGAATGGGCGACCAGAGGGCTTACACGCAATCTTTGTCTTCTGGAATTGTTTCCTATCCTGGTTGCGGTGGAATTGTGGGGTCACCTGTTTAGTAACAGGGCTGTGATTTTCTGGACGGATAATCTCAGCGTGGTGTTTGCGGTTAACAGGCTTTCTGCTTCATCGCCTGTGGTCGTACATTATTTGCGACACCTGGTGTTGAGATGTTTGCAACTGAACATTGACTTTAGGGCACGGCATGTGCCAGGGGTGCAGAATATAGATGCGGATGCATTGTCGCGCTTCCAGTGGGGGGCATTTAGGGCTGCGGCGCCTGCCACGGCTCCTAATGGTCTTTCTTGCCCTCTCTTTTTGTGGCAGATGGCGAAGGACTACAGCAACTGATCCCGGTGTTGCGGGCTTCCTTGGCACCCAGCACATGGTCGGCATATGTGAGGTACTGGAGTGAATGGGTAGGTTTTTGCGACCTTCGTGAGTTCCCCTCTTGCGAGGGTGAACAAGGGTTTTTGTTGCACTGGCTGGCGGAGCTGAGAGGTAAGCGAGCAACTAAGGGGGCGGTGGTAGCAAGACTATCCGCTGTGGCTTTTTTCTGCAGGCTATACGCCTTTAAAGACGAGTCGCGATCCTTTCTCGTTAAACAGCTGTTGAGGGGCTGGGGCCGTCTGGAAGTTCCACGACGAGACACAAGGGAGCCCATTACGGCAGAACGGCTAGTAAAATTACTGGACGTGCTGCCAGAGATATGTTCCTCACCTTTTGAGGCTCGCCTCTTCGGGGCGGCCTTTGGCTTGGCGTTTCACGGCGCATTAAGGGTGGGTGAGTTGGTACCGCGAGCCAGAACGGCGGCCACAGGGGGGGTCATGCACAGCCATGTTCGGTTGGTGGAGGACTCCGTGCTATTGTTCATTCCCAGGTCCAAAATGGACCAGGAGGGCCGGGGAGCTTGACTTTCACTGCCGGGGCAGCAGGGTGTTGCCTGTTGCCCCGTGCGGCTAGTGTCATCTTACCTGGGAGTACGGCCAGGAGGCTCCTCCAGGTTTTTGATACATGCTAATGGAGACCCGCTGACCAGATACCAGTTTGGCAAGGTATTGGATAAGGCAGCGCAAAAGGCTGGCCTAGACGGGTCTCGGATTGCCCCACACTCCTTCAGGGTGGGGGCAGCGACGACAGCAGCAGAGCTGGGTTGGTCCTCGGATCGGATCCGCTCATTGGGGCGGTGGAGGTCGCAGCGGTATAAATCTTACGTTAGGCCGCTGTATGTTTGAGATCGGGGATCAAGGGTCATGCATGCAAGAGTTGGGGGGCTTGCAGGGGTGATACCAGAAGGTTATGGGCCAAGGTTGTGGACCTGGTCTACTGCAAGCGGGCTAACTCTTGTTTCCTTTGTTTCAGAAACACGTCCAGGTCCTGTACGGGTGTGGATCGTCGGCCATTCATATGTGCACTGGGACGCAATTAGAGCTGCAGCCATGCCAGGAGGACAACAGCTAGGAATTGAATCGTCCAGGGCTGTGTTACGTTGGCTAGGGCGCAGAGGCTTGTCTTGGTCAGATCTGCCTGCATTGCTCCAGACCGCAGCGAAAAGGTGGGAGAAACCTCACATTTTGATAATTCATGCTGGCGGCAATGATGTGGGAGCCATTCCCACATTGGATCTGATCCGGGCAATGCAGTCAGACCTGAGGCAGTTCAAACTCTGGTTTCCAGGTGTGAGAATCGGGTGGTCGAATGTGATCCCTAGATTAAGATGGAGGCACATGGTGTGTCATAAGGCAGCTTTCCAGGTCAGGAAAAAGATCAATAGGGACCTGAGGAAGCAGGTAGTGGAACTCGAGGGTTTTGTGGTAGAGCACGGGAACATCTCGGCAGCCCATAAGGGTTTGTATAGGCAGGATGGGGTTCATTTAGAACCGGCAGGAGTAGATTTGTTCTTGCAGAACATCAGGCAGGAGTTACTCCTAAGAGTATAGGGTGGCGGCAAGAGTCAGGACCATTGTATATGCAGGTCAGTCTCTTGTGGCGGGTGGTCAGGATCACGGCTGCAGACTGGAAGGAGGTTTGAGTAATGGCCATTGCGGTCAGGGTGACGTCACAGGCTTGGTATGCTTGGGCATGCTCGGGCTGAGTATTGTTAGGCCGGAAAACCCCTAATTATGAAAGCTGCGTGAGTATCTCCGCCTTGTGGTCTGCAGCGGTGTCCCTTGGCCATTTTCTAGAAGGGGTTATTCATAGTTAGATGTAGGCCCCGATTGCCGCCACCCGTGGATAAGTTAACTGCCAGTTCCACGGCTGGTACCAATAAATGCGACCCACGGGTCTTTCACCCACAGAACTGTGTTGTGTTGTTATTTATTAGTTGTTAAGTTATATTAAGTGTTAAGTTAAGTTAAGTTAAGTTACAAGCAGACACTCAGGAGATGTAGGGCATTTAATCCCTTAAGAAAGTGCAGGGCAAATAGCCCGGAGCGTAGCTAAGGGTTAAGGCCTGTAGGAGTGAGTGCTGCTGTGTGTGTGTATTAGTTACAATGTTGCATTATGTTGGGAGGGGTTTACTAACCTTATAAGAAGGATGCACAGGAATTCTACTTCCTCTTTGTTCCTGTGGACTCCCAGAAGAATTTTCCCCACCCTCCCAGCCCTGTTATGCACTGTTGTTGAATTTGTTATGCACTGTTGTTTTGTCTTGTCATCCACCCGGATGGATTTGTTATGCATTACGGATTGGCACTGGTAATGCATTATTGATTCGATGATAGGCATTACTGATTGGCACTGGTAATGCTCTATTGATTCAGTCAAAGAAATAACAGGCGGCAATCGGTCTGTCATTAGGTCTCTATTCGAGACTAGGTGTCTGAGGCAGGAAGAGGGTTACTCGAACTACTTCCCTAAGACCAAGGACGGTAATTTTGAACTCCCCAGTTATTGACATGCTGTTCGTCAAGTCAAGGCTGGACCTACAGGTTTGGAGTTAATAATGCTTGCACCCTACTCTGGCGGGTGGTCAGGATCACGGCTGCAGACTGGAAGGAGGTTTGAGTAATGGCCATTGCGGTCAGGGTGACGTCACAGGCTTGGTATGCTTGGGCGTGCTCGGGCTGAGTATTGTTAGGCCGGAAAACCCCTAATTATGAAAGCTGCGTGAGTATCTCCGCCTTGTGGTCTGCAGCGGTGTCCCTTGGCCATTTTCTAGAAGGGGTTATTCATAGTTAGATGTAGGCCCCGATTGCCGCCACCCGTGGATAAGTTAACTGCCTGTTCCACGGCTGGTACCAATAAATGCGACCCACGGGTCTTTCACCCACAGAACTGTGTTGTGTTGTTATTTATTAGTTGTTAAGTTATATTAAGTGTTAAGTTAAGTTAAGTTAAGTTACAAGCAGACACTCAGGAGATGTAGGGCATTTAATCCCTTAGTAAAAAATAGTATGTTAAATAAATATAAAGCAAATATCTGATTTAAGCAACATTCCTCCTCTACAATCTCTATAAAGGTATTGTTAGCAAAGCAGCTCATAGCTAAAGTATAGTTGAGTTAGGCTTTCTGGTAAAATCTCCAGAAGGTCAGAGTAATAACCAAGGTGCATTAGCTTTGAGCAATGCTTGTATTACCCATACTTCTTCCAATGGTAGGTACCCCCATCAGGAATAATCAAAATGAGCTTACCATTTGTTTCAGAATATATATAGATAGGTTTCAAGCTGGTATAAATAGTATAGTTGTCTATCCCTTAGCCTGCTAAAAGGGCTCTATCTAATCTTAGCTTTAATTTTGAAATATAGCACAATAAATTGGATATTACAGTATGAAAATAGGATTTACATATAAACAGTGTTGGAAACTATATCAGGCATGTAGCCATCATATTATTCAGTCTGCACTGTGGAGGTTATAAAGTCAAAATGTGTTTTGAAAGCTTGCCAATTTAAGTTACTAGAATTACATCTAGTAAAAAGGTCTTTTAGGAAGACTTTTTTTTTTAACGAAAAGTTAAGGTTGAGTATAATACATTTTACCATGA
This sequence comes from Bombina bombina, assembly GCF_027579735.1. Taxonomy (NCBI): domain Eukaryota; kingdom Metazoa; phylum Chordata; class Amphibia; order Anura; family Bombinatoridae; genus Bombina; species Bombina bombina. The sequence continues at coordinate 401,704,796 of NC_069501.1, read as the reverse complement.
TTATTAGTCAGTAATATTGTTGCAGTTATGCTGCAGTTCTTCTAGGAAGTCAATGCATTTACACAATGGGGCCAATATACTAACTGTTGGACGGACATGATCCGCTGTAGCGATCATGTCTACCCGACATCGCTGAATGCAGACAGCATACGCTGTCGGCATTTAACATTGCACAAACAGTTCTGATGAACTGCTTGTGCAATGCCACCCCCTACAGATTTGCGGCCAGTCGGCCACTAGCAGGGCGTGTCAATCAACCTGATCGTATGAGATCGGGCTGATTGATGTCCGCAGCCTCAGAGCAGGCTCATGCGGAAAGAGAGGCATTGGGGCCGATACGGGGGTTGGTAAATCTACCCCAATCAATATCTCCTCTTCCATACATCAGCATTGCTAAAATGTGTCTGGACATGTTTACAGAACTGTTTTCTATGCAAGATTTTGGTTATGGTGGTTGTCAAGTTTTCCAGTATAAGCATCATAAACTGGTTTCTGCACTGTGAAGTCCTTTTACACCAGAGAAGACGAGTTTCTGTTAATAGAAACTACACTAAATACATATCACTAGCACTCTATATTCATCTCTTCAAGAGAGACAATGATTTGTATAGAATACAGAAAGAAATAATACTTATGCAGTAGCATAACACTTTTCATCTTTGCATCACAAAGCTCTTTAGAGCTTCAAATAATACACTAGCACAGTCCTTATTATGCGGCTATAATTGGTATGGGTTTTATCTACCGCTGAGGGATTAAATACAACTTTCTACTTCACACTAGTGCATTTGCAGACTAGTAAAAGTACTGTCGCAGTTCCCCGTATATAGAAATTGTATCCACACGCCCCCTAAATTACGCTCTGCAATATTTCAGTATAAATATGTTTACAATTTACAACACAGTACAGTGATATAACATCTGAAAGTGTGCATACCTATATTATTAATACAAATACATATAATATGCATACAAATACCTACACTATGCATGCAAATACTTATAACATGCACACAAATTCCATACAATATGCATACAAATACCTATAACATGCACACAAATACCTACAATATGCATACAAATACCTATAACATGCACACAAATACCTAACATGCATACAAATACCTATAACATGCACACAAATACCTAACATGCATACAAATACCTATAACATGCACACAAATACCTACAATATGCATACAAATACCTATAACATGCACACAAATACCTAACATGCATACAAATACCTATAACATTCACACAAATACCTATAACATACATACAACTCCCTTTAACATGCATGCAAATACCTACAATATGCATACAAATACCTATGACATGCATACAAATACCTATAATATGCATACAAATACCTATAACATGCATACAAATACCTATACTATGCATAAAAATACCTACACTATTCATACAAATACCTATAATATGCATACAAATACCTATAGTATGCATACAAATACCTACAAAATGCATCCAATGTCCTATAATATATATACAAATTCCTATAACATGCATACAAATACATACAATATGCATATAAATACCTATAACATGCATGCGAAGACCTGTAATATGCATACATATACCTATAACATGCATACACATACCTATAATATGCTTACAAATACCTATAATATGCATACACATATCTAAAATATGTATACAAATACCTATAATATGCATACAAATACCTACAATATGCATACAAATACCTACAATATGCATCCAAATACCTATAATATGCATACAAATACCTACAATATGTATACAAATACCTATAATATGCATGCAAATACCTACAATATGTATACAAATACCTATAATATGTATACAAATACTGTACCTATAATATGTATACAAACACCTATAATATGCATACAAATACCTACAATATGTATACAAATACCTATAATATGCATACAAATACCTATAATATGTATACAAATACCTTCACTATGCATACAAATATCTACACTATGCATACAAATACCTATAATATGTATACAAATACCTACACTATGCAAACAAATACCTATAATATGTATACAAATACCTATAATTTGTATACAAATGCCTATAATATGCATACAAATACCTACACTATGCATACAAATACCTATAATTTGTATACAAATACCTATAATATGTATACAAATACCTATACTATGCATACAAATACCTATAATATGTATACAAATACCTTTAATATGCATACAAATACCTACACTATGCATACAAATACCTATAATATTCATACAAATACCTACACTATGCATACAAATACCTATAATATGCATACAAATACCTACAATATGCATACAAATACCTATAATATGCATGCAAATACCTATAATATGTATACAAATACCTATAATATGTATACAAATACTGTACCTCTAATATGTATACAAATACCTATAATATGTATACAAATACCTACAATATGTATACAAATACCTATAATATGCATACAAATACCTATAATATGTATACAAATACCTACACTATGCATACAAATACCTACACTATGCATACAAATACCTATAATATGTATACAAATACCTACACTATGCATACAAATACCTACACTATGCATACAAATACCTATAACATGTATACAAATACCTTTAATATGCATACAAATACCTACAATATGCATACAAATACCTATAATATGTATACAAATACCTATAATATGCATACAAATACCTACACTATGCATACAAATACCTATAATATGTATACAAATACATATAATATGTATACAAATACCTATACTATGCTTACAAATACCTATAATATGTATACAAATACCTATAATATGCATACAAATACCTACACTATGCATACAAATACCTATAATATGTATACAAATACCTTTAATATGCATAGAAATACCTATAATATGCATACAAATACCTACATAATGCATACAAATACCTATAATATGCACACAAATACCTACAATATGTATACAAATACCTATACTATGCATACAAATACCTACACTATGCATACAAATACCTATAATATGTATACAAATACCTATAATATGCACACAAATACCTACAATATGCATACAAATACCTACACTATGCATACAAATACCTACACTATGCGTACATATACCTATAATATGTATACAAATACCTACACTATGTATACAAATACCTACACTATGCATAAAAATACCTATAATATGCATACAAATACCTACACTATGCATGCAAATACCTATTATATGTATACAAATACCTATAATATGCATACAAATACCTATAATATGCATACAAATACCTATAATATGCATAAAAATACCTATAATATGCATACAAATACCTATAATATGCATACAAATACCTATAATATGCATGCAAATACCTACACTATGCATACAAATACCTATAATATGTATACAAATACCTACACTATGCATACAAATTCCTATAATATGCATACAAATACCTATGTATACAAATACCTATAATATGCATACAAATACCTATAATATGTATACAAATACCTACACTATGCATACAAATACCTACACTATGCATACAAATACCTACACTATGCATTCAAATACCTATAATATGTATACAAATACCTACACTATGCGTACAAATACCTATAATATTTATATAAATACCTATAATATGTATACAAATGCCTATAATATGCATACAATTACCTATACTATGCATACAAATACCTATAATATGTATACAAATACCTATAATATGCATACAAATACCTACACTATGCATGCAAATACCTATAAAATGCATGCAAATACCTACACTATGCATACAAATACATATAATATGCATACAAATACCTACAATATGCATACAAATACCTATAATATGCATGCAAATACCTACAATATGTATACAAATACCTATAATATGTATACAAATACTGTACCTATAATATGTATACAAATACCTATAATATGTATACAAATACCTACAATATGTATACAAATACCTATAATATGCATACAAATACCTATAATATATATACAAATACCTACACTATGCATACAAATACCTACATTATGCATACAAATACCTATAATATGTATACAAATACCTACACTATGCATACAAATACCTATAATATGTATACAAATACCTATAATATGCATACAAATACCTACAATATGCATATAAATACCTATAATATGTACACAAATACCTATAATATGCATACAAATACCTACAATATGCATACAAATACCTATAATATGTATACAAATACCTATAATATGCATACAAATACCTACACTATGCATACAAATACCTATAATATGTATACAAATAAATATAATATGCATACAAATACCTACAATATGCATACAAATACCTATAATATGTATACAAATACCTATAATATGCATACAAATACCTATACTATGCATACAAATACCTATAATATGTATACAAATAACTATAATATGTATACAAATACCTATACAATGCTTACAAATACCTATAATATGTATACAAATACCTATAATATGCATACAAATACCTACACTATGCATACAAATACCTATAATATGTATCCAAATACCTTTAATATGCATAGAAATACCTATAATATGCATACAAATACCTACACTATGCATACAAATACCTATAATATGCACACAAATACCTACAATATGTATACAAATACCTATACTATGCATACAAATACCTACACTATGCATACAAATACCTATAATATGTATACAAATACCTATAATATGCACACAAATACCTACAATATGCATACAAATACCTACACTATGCATACAAATACCTACACTATGCATACAAATACCTATAATATGCATACAAATACCTACACTATGCATGCAAATACCTATAATATGTATACAAATACCTATAATATGCATACAAATACCTATAATATGTATTCAAAGACCTATAATATGCATACAAATACCTATAATATGCATACAAATACCTACACTATGCATACAAATACCTATAATATGTATACAAATACCTATAATATGCATACAAACACCTATAATATGTATACAAATACCTATAATATGCATACAAATACTGTACCTATAATATGTATACAAATACCTATAATATGTATACAAATACCTATACTATGCTTACAAATACCTATAATATGTATACAAATACCTATAATATGCATACAAATACCTATAATATGTATACAAATACCTACACTATGCATACAAATATCTACACTATGCATACAAATACCTATAATATGTATACAAATACCTACACTATGCATACAAATACCTATAATATGTATACAAATACCTATAATTTGTATACAAATGCCTATAATATGCATACAAATACCTACAATTTGCATACAAATACCTATAATCTGTATACAAATACCTATAATATGCATACAAATACCTACACTATGCATACAAATACCTATAATATGTATACAAATACCTATAATATGTATACAAATACCTATACTATGCATACAAATACCTATAATATGTATACAAATACCTATAATATGCATACAAATACCTACACTATGCATACAAATACCTATAATATGCATACAAATACCTACACTATGCATACAAATACCTATAATATGCATACAAATACCTACAATATGTATACAAATACCTATAATATGTATACAAATACTGTACCTATAATATGTATACAAATACCTATATCATGTAAACAAATACCTTTAATATGCATACAAATACCTACAATATGCATACAAATACCTATAACATGTATACAAATACCTATAATATGCATACAAATACCTACACTATGCATACAAATACCTATAATATGTATACAAATACCTATAATACTGTATGTATACAAATACCTATACTATGCATACAAATACCTATAATATGTATGCAAATACCTTTAATATGCATAGAAATACCTATAATATGCATACAAATACCTACACTATGCATACAAATACCTATAATATGCACACAAATACCTACAATATGTATACAAATACCTACACTATGCATACAAATACCTACACTATACATACATATACCTATAATATGTATACAAATACCTACACTATGCATACAAATACCTACACTATGCATACAAATACCTATAATATGCATACAAATACCTATAATATGCATGCAAATACCTGTAATATGTATACAAATACCTATAATACTGTATGTATACAAATACCTATACTATGCATACAAATACCTATAATATGTATACAAATACCTTTAATATGCATACAAATACCTACACTATGCATACAAATACCTACACTATGCATACAAATACCTACACTATACATACATATACCTATAATATGTATACAAATACCTACACTATGCATACAAATACCTACACTATGCATACAAATACCTATAATAATCATACAAATACCTACACTATGCATGCAAATACCTATAATATGTATACAAATACCTATAATATGCATACAAATACCTATAATATGCATACAAATACCTATAATATGTATACAAATACCTATAATATGCATAAAAATACCTATAATATGCAGACAGATACCTACACTATGCATACAAATACCTATAATATGCATACAAATAACTATAATATGCATGCAAATACCTACACTATGCATACAAATACCTATAATATGTATACAAATACCTACACTATGCATACAAATACCTATAATATGCATACAAATACCTATGTATACAAATACCTATAATATGCATACAAATACCTATAATATGTATACAAATACCTACACTATGCATACAAATACCTACACTATGCATACAAATACCTACACTATTCATACAAATACCTATAATATGTATACAAATACCTACACTATGCGTACAAATACATATAATATGTATACAAATACCTATAATATGTATACACATGCCTATAATATGCATACAAATACCTATACTATGCATACAAATACCTATAATATGTATACAAATACCTATAATATGCATACAAATACCTACACTATGCATACAAATACCTATAAAATGCATGCAAATACCTACACTATGCATACAAATACATATAATATGCATACAAATACCTACAATATGCATACAAATACCTATAACATGCATGCAAATACCTACAATATGTATACAAATACCTATAATATGTATACAAATACTGTACCTATAATATGTATACAAATACCTATAATATGTATACAAATACCTACAATATGTATACAAATACCTATAATATGCATACAAATACCTATAATATGTATACAAATACCTACACTATGCATACACATACCTACACTATGCATACAAATACCTATAATATGTATACAAATACCTACACTATGCATACAAATACCTACACTATGCATACAAATACCTATAATATGTATACAAATACCTATAATATGCATACAAATACCTACAATATGCATACAAATACCTATAATATGTATACAAATACCTATAATATGCATACAAATACCTACAATATGCATACAAATACCTATAATATGTATACAAATACCTATAATATGCATACAAATACCTACACTATGCATACAAATACCTATAATATGTATACAAATCAATATAATATGCATACAAATACCTACAATATGCATACAAATACCTACAATATGTATACAAATACCTATAATATGCATACAAATACCTACACTATGCATACAAATACCTATAATATGTATACAAATAACTATAATATGTATACAAATACCTATACTATGCTTACAAATACCTATAATATGTATACAAATACCTATAATATGCATACAAATACCTACACTATGCATACAAATACCTATAATATGTATACAAATACCTTTAATATGCATAGAAATACCTATAATATGCATACAAATACCTACACTATGCATACAAATACCTATAATATGCACACAAATACCTACAATATGTATACAAATACCTATACTATGCATACGAATACCTACACTATGCATGCAAATACCTATAATATGTATACAAATACCTATAATATGCACAGAAATACCTACAATATGCATACAAATACCTACACTATGCATACAAATACCTACACTATGCATACATATACCTATAATATGTATACAAATACCTACACTATGCATACAAATACCTACACTATGCATACAAATACCTATAATATGTATACAAATACCTATAATATGCATACAAATACTGTACCTATAATATGTATACAAATACCTATAATATGTATACAAATACCTATACTATTCTTACAAATACCTATAATATGTATACAAATACCTATAATATGCATACAAATACCTACACTATGCATACAAATACCTATAATATGTATACAAATACCTTTAATATGCATACAAATACCTATAATATGCATACAAATACCTACACTATGCATACAAATCAGTGATGTGCAGTCACTTCAGGCAGGTGAGGCAGTGCTTCACCTCTCATATGCGCAAAAATATATATTTTTTTTATTGTCTTTAAAAAATAAAAAAAATAAAAATTGCTATTTTTTTTCCCAGGCATTTTTTTTCCACAGCTATATGTTGTGCAATGGAGAGGCACAATCCGGTCTGCCCACCATTACACAACATGCTTCGCCACCTACTGGATGAAAGTGGTTAAGATCACTGCATGGCCCATAATTGCTTTATTTGAGGCAGTCTTATTTGGGCTGACCCAATCCAGTGAGAGGCATTAGTAAGTGGAACTTAGGGTTGGGGCTGGATGTTAAATCATATAAAACAAAACAAAAATGGAAAAAAACAACTTTCATTTATTTTGTTGCTGTCCTGTGAAGCTGCCAGCTTTGCTAAAGTGGAAAAGAGAGTTCTGTATTTCCCCTCTAAGTGCAGTGGAATGTTCCCCTGTCACTTCCTTAATACAGACAGAGGCAGAGCAGGAAGAGAGATGCAGTCAATGAGCAGTGTTTTAGCCACATCTTAGTAAGTTCTGCAACCTTAGATTTCACTGAAAGGGATTCTGTTAGTGAAAATTATAATTTAATGAATGTGGTTTAGTGTTTTTTTTTTTTTTTTACTGTTTTACAACAAAGAATCATTTTTGTATTTTGTTTCCTCAAACTTTACACCCACTAACTTAGCAGCTTGCCTCTGTACTAATGTATAGTCTTACTTTCTGAACTCTCTGTAGCTCTGCTGTTTTATTACTTAAAAATGCAATGGTCCCTCTCCCCTCCCACCCTTGTGTGTGTGTGTGTGTGTCTATATATCCATCTCTCTCCTTATGTGTTGTTCTCCCCCATGGTCTCTTTCTCTCTGTCTCTCTTCCTCCCCCTCTGACTCTCTCATCCCTTATGTGTCTCTCTAACCCTTTGTGTTTGATTGTCTGTCTGTCTGTCTCTCTCTCTCTCTAACTCTCTGTGTGCGATTGTGTCTTTCTCTCTCTCTCTCTCTCTCTCACACCCTCTGTGTGTGATTGTGTCTCTCTCTCTTTCTCTCTAACTCTCTGTGTGTCTCTCCTCCCATCTCTCTCTCCCTTTCCCCCCGAGGGCTTTTCTGTGTTTCTGTCTACCTTTTATTTATTTAATTAATGAATTGGTTGTGCCATCTGATGGTGTGGCTTTATTTAAAGGAGTGGGGTCAAGTGCCCCACCATCTTTAAATTTCACCAGCCGCCACTGGATCAAGACATTTTTATATTTACTGAATAATTAAAGAATCTATAAGCATAATTTGCAGCATTAAAGTAAAAAGTATGTTTTAAACGTATTTTAACCCTTTGAGTGCTAATGACGGCTCTGAGCCGTCACAGAGTTTCTCACTCTGGTGCTAATGACGGCTCAGAGCCGCCATGAGCACTCTCCCACCTTGAGGGAGATCTGGGGGCTCCTTACTGATCCTACCCCAGCGATCGTGCCTGTAGAATGACAGGCATCGACGGGGCTTCACATGATGCGCGGTGACATCACACGCAATTACGTGATGACGTCACCGCGCAACTTTATTTATACTTAACAATGTTAAGTATAGGAGGAGGGGGCATGCTGCTTAGAAGCCTGTATATCAGGCATCTAAGCAGCTACAGACCCCCAAGACCCATTGTTGGAAAGGTAATCGCCTAACCTGTCCAACAGTGTAAGTCTTGGGGGTCTGTAAAAAGAAATAAAAAAGTTAAAAAAAATTCTCTTGTTAAGTGTAGTCAGTCCACGGGTCATCCATTACTTATGGAATATATCTCTTTCTAACAGGAAGTTGCAAGAGGATCACCCAAGCAGAGCTGCTATATAGCTCCTCCCCTCACATGTCATATTCAGTCATTCTCTTGCAGCCTAACTAAAGATAGGTCGTTGTGAGAGGTCTGTGGTGTTTTTTAACTTAGTTTATTTCTTCAATCAAAAGTTTGTTATTTTAAATGGCACCGGAGTGTGCTGTTTGTTCTCAGGCAGCATTAGAAGAAGAATCTGCCTGCGTTTTCTATGATCTTAGCAGACGTAACTAAGATCCACTGGCTGTTCTCATCTGAGGAGTGGGGTAACTTCAGAAAAGGGGAATAGCATGCAGGGCCCCCCTGCAAACGAGGTATGTGCAGTAAATTATTTTTCTGAGGAATGGAATTGACTGAGAAAATACTGCTGATACCAATGTAACGTAAGTTCAGCCTTAAATGCAGTGATAGCGACTGGTATTAGGCTGATGAGTGTGTGTACAATGAATGTATTTTTCTAAGGAATGGAATTGACTCTGAAAATACTGTTAATACTGAAATAATGTATGAGCCTTAACTGCAGTGAAAGTGACTGGTAGCAGGCTTATTAATAACACTTCATAACTTTTAAAATGTATGTTCAAAATGTTTAATGGCATGTTAATCGTTTTTTGTGAGGTACTTGGTGATAAAACGTATTGGGGCATGATTTTTACCACATGGCCATCTTTGTTTTCTGCATAGAAACAGTTATCTGAGCTTCCCCACTGTTGTAATATGAGTGGGAGGGGCCTATTTTAGCGCTTTTTTGCGCAGTAAAAATTTAGTCACAATCTGTCTACTTCATCCTCCATGATCCAGATCGTCTCTAGAGAGCTCAGGGGTCTTCAAAATTCATTTTGAGGGAGGTAATCAGTCACAGCAGACCTGTGACAGTGTGTTTTGACTGTGTTAAAAACGTTAATTATTAAATTGTTATCCGTTTTTGGGTATTAAGGGGTTAATCATCCATTTGCTGGTGGGTGCAATCCTTTGCTAACTTAATACATTTACTGTGAAAAATTGGTTGCTATAACTATTTTGGTTCATTGTTATTTCAACTGTGACAGCTTTTTGTGCTTCTTAAAGGCACAGTAGCGTTTTTTATATTGCTTGTAAATTTATTTAGAAAAGTATTTCCAAGCTTGCGAGTCTCATTGCTAGTCTGTTTAAACATGTCTGACTCAGATGAATCTCTTTGTTCACTATGTTTAAAGGCCAATGTGGAGCCCAATAGAAATTTGTGTACTAATTGCATTGATGTTACTTTAAATAAAAGTCAATCTTTACATGTAAAGAAATTATCACCAGACAACGAGGGGAAAGTTATTCCGACTAACTCTCCTCACGTGTCAGTACCTTCACCTCCCGCTCAGGAGGTGCGTGATTTTGTGGCGCCAAGTACATCAGGGAGGCCCTTACAAATCACTTTGCAAGACATGGCTACTGTTATGACAGAAGTATTATCTAAATTGCCAGAATGAAGAGGCAAGCGCGATAGCTCTGGGTTAAGGACAGAGCGCGCGGATGAGGTGAGAGCCATGTCAGATACTGCGTCACAGTTTGCAGAACATGAAGACGGAGAGCTTCATTCTGTGGGTGACGGATCTGATCCAGGGAGACTGGATTCAGAGATTTCTAATTTTAAATTTAAGCTTGAGAACCTCTGCATATTGCTAGGGGAGGTATTAGCGGCTCTGAATGATTGTAACACGGTTGCAATTCCAGAAAAATTATGTAGGTTGGATAGATACTATGCGGTACCGGTGTGTACTGACGTGTTTCCTATACCTAAAAGGCTTACAGAGATTATTAGCAAGGAGTGGGATAGACCTGGTGTGCCTTTTTCCCCTCCTCCCATATTTAGGAAAATGTTTCCTATAGACGCCACCACACGAGACTTATGGCAGACGGTCCCTAAGGTGGAGGGAGCAGTTTCTACTTTAGCTAAGCGTACCACTATCCCGGTGGAGGATAGTTGTGCCTTTTCAGATCCAATGGATAAGAAATTAGAGGGTTACCTTAAGAAAATGTTTGTTCAACAAGGTTTTATCTTGCAGCCCCTTGCATGCATTGCGCCTGTCACTGCTGCGGCGGCATTCTGGTTTGAGTCTCTGGAAGAGGCCATTCGCACAGCTCCATTGGATGAAATTATGAACACGCTTAAAGCACTTAAGCTAGCTAACGCATTTGTTTCTGATGCCGTCGTACATTTAACCAAACTTACGGCTAAGAACTCCGGATTCGCCATCCAAGCACGCAGAGCGCTATGGCTTAAATCCTGGTCAGCTGACGTGACTTCTAAATCTAAATTGCTTAATATTCCTTTCAAAGGGCAGACCTTATTCAGGCCTGGCTTGAAAGAAATTATAGCTGACATTACGGGAGGTAAGGGCCATGCTCTACCTCAGGACAGGGCCAAATCAAAGGCCAAACAGTCTAATTTTCGTGTCTTTCGTAACTTCAAGGCAGGAGCAGCATCAACTTCCTCCGCTCCAAAACAGGAAGGAGCTGTTGCTCGTTACAGACAGGCCTGGAAAGTTAACCAGTCCTGGAACAAGGGCAAGCAGGCCAAGAAACCTGCTGCTGCCCCTAAGACAGCATGAAGAGAGGGCCCCCTATCCGGAAACGGATCTAGTGGGGGACAGACTTTCTCTCTTTGCCCAGGCTTGGGCAAGAGATGTCCAGGATCCCTGGGCGTTGGAGATCATATCTCAGTGATATCTCCTGGACTTCAAGACTTCTCCTCCACGAGGGAGATTTCATCTTTCAAGGTTATCAGCAAACCAAATAAAGAAAGAGGCGTTTCTACGCTGTGTACAAGACCTCTTACTAATGGGGGTGATCCACCCAGTTCCGCGGACGGAACACGGGCAAGGATTCTATTCAAATCTACTTGTGGTTCCCAAGAAAGAGGGAACCTTCAGACCAATCTTGGACTTAAAAATCCTAAACAAATTCCTAAGAGTTCCATCATTCAAAATGGAAACTATTTGAACCATCCTTCCCATGATCCAAGAGGGTCAGTACATGACCACAGTGGACTTAAAGGATGCCTACCTTCACATACCGATTCACAAGGATCATTATCGGTACCTAAGATTTGCTTTCCTAGACAGGCATTACCAGTTTGTAGCTCTTCCCTTCGGATTAGCTACGGCTCCAAGAATCTTTACAAAAGTTCTGGGCTCACTTCTGGCGGTACTAAGACCGCAAGGCATAGCGGTGACTCCGTACCTAGATGGCATTCTAATACAAGCGTCAAGTTTTCAAACTGCCAAGTCTCATACAGAGATAGTTCTGGCATTTCTGAGGTTGCATGGGTGGAAGGTGAACGTGGAAAAGAGTTCTCTATTACCACTTACAAGGGTTCCCTTTCTAGGGACTCTTATAGATTCCGTAGAGATAAAAATTTACCTGACGGAGGCCAGGTTATCAAAACTTCTAAATGCTTGCCGTGTCCTTCATTCCATTCCACACCAGTCAGTAGCTCAGTGCATGGAAGTAATCGGCTTAATGGTAGCGGCAATGGACATAGTACCATTTGCGCGCCTGCATCTCAGACCGCTGCAATTGTGCATGCTAAGTCAGTGGAATGGGGATTACTCAGATTTGTCCCCCCTGCTAAATCTGGATCAAGAGACCAGAGATTCTCTTCTATGGTGACTTTCTCGGCCACATCTGTCCAAGGGGACGACCTTTCGCAGGCCAGATTGGACGATTCTAACAACAGACACCAGCCTTCTAGGCTGGGGCGCAGTCTGGAACTCCCTGAAGGCTCAGGGACTATGGACTCAGGAGGAGAAACTCCTCCCAATAAATATTCTGGAATTAAGAGCAATATTCAATGCTCTCCTAGCTTGGCCTCAGTTAGCAACTCTGAGGTTCATCAGATTTCAGTCGGACAACATCACGACTGTGGCTTACATCAACCATCAAGGGGGAACCAGAAGTTCCCTAGCGATGTTGGAAGTCTCAAAGATAATTCGCTGGGCAGAGTCTCACTCTTGCCACCTGTCAGCGATCTACATCCCAGGCGTGGAGAACTGGGAGGCGGATTTTCTAAGTCGCCAGACTTTTCATCCGGGGGAGTGGGAACTTCATCCGGAGGTCTTCGCTCAACTGATTCATCGTTGGGGCAAACCAGATCTGGATCTCATGGCGTCTCGCCAGAACGCCAAGCTTCCTTGTTACGGATCCAGGTCCAGGGACCCGGGAGCGGTGCTGATAGATGCTCTGACATCCCCTTGGGTCTTCAACATGGCTTATGTGTTTCCACCATTTCCGATGCTTCCTCGTTTGATTGCCAAGATCAAACAGGAGAGAGCTTCAGTGATTCTGATATAGCATGCGTGGCCACGCAGGACCTGGTATGCAGACCTAGTGGACATGTCGTCCTGTCCACCGTGGTCTCTGCCTCTGAGACAGGACCTTCTAATTCAGGGTCCTTTCAACCATCCAAATCTAATTTCTCTGAGGCTGACTGCATGGAGATTGAACGCTTGATTCTATCAAAGCGTGGCTTCTCGGAGTCGGTTATTGATACCTTAATACAGGCTAGGAAGCCTGTTACCAGAAGAATTTACCATAAGATATGGCTAAAATATTTATATTGGTGCGAATCCAAGAGTTACTCATGGAGTAAGGTTAGGATTCCTAGGATATTGTCTTTTCTACAAGAGGGTTTAGAAAAGGGCTTATCTGCTAGTTCGTTAAAGGGACAGATTTCTGCTCTGTCTATTCTTCTACACAAACGTCTGGCAGAAGTTCCAGACGTTCAGGCTTTTTGTCAGGCTTTAGCTAGGATTAAGCCTGTGTTTAAGACTGTTGCTCCGCCGTGGAGCTTAAACTTAGTTCTTAACGTTCTTCAAGGCGTTCCATTTGAACCCCTTCATTCCATTGATATCAAGCTGTTATCCTGGAAGGTTCTGTTTTTGATGGCTATTTCCTCGGCTCGAAGAGTCTCTGAGTTATCTGCCTTACATTGTGATTCTCCTTATCTGATTTTTCATTCAGACAAGGTAGTTCTGCGTACTAAACCTGGGTTCTTACCTAAGGTAGTTACTAACAGGATTATCAATCAAGAGATTGTTGTTCCATCACTGTGTCCTAACCCTTCTTCAAAGAAGGAACGACTTTTGCATAATCTGGACGTAGTCCGTGCCCTGAAGTTCTATTTGCAGGCAACTAAAGATTTTCGTCAAACTTCTTCCCTGTTTGTCGTTTACTCTGGACAGAGAAGAGGTCAAAAGGCTTCGGCTACCTCTCTCTCTTTTTGGCTTCGTAGCATAATACGTTTAGCCTATGAGACTGCTGAACAGCAGCCTCCTGAAAGGATTACAGCTCATTCTACTAGAGCTGTGGCTTCCACCTGGGCCTTTAAAAATGAGGCCTCTGTTGAACAGATTTGCAAGGCTGCAACTTGGTCTTCACTTCACACTTTTTCAAAATTTTACAAATTTGACACTTTTGCTTCTTCGGAGGCTATTTTTGGGAGAAAGGTGCTTCAGGCAGTGGTTCCTTCTGTTTAAGGTTCCTGCCTTGTCCCTCCCTTCATCCGTGTACTTTAGCTTTGGTATTGGTATTCCATAAGTAATGGATGACCCGTGGACTGACTACACTTAACAAGAGAAAACATAATTTATGCTTACCTGATAAATTTATTTCTCTTGTAGTGTAGTCAGTCCACGGCCCGCCCTGTCTTTAAGGCAGATCTAAATTTTAATTAAACTCCAGTCACCACTGCACCCTATTGTTTCTCCTTTCTCGTCTGGTTTTGGTCCAATGACTGAATATGACATGTGAGGGGAGGAGCTATATAGCAGCTCTGCTTGGGTGATCCTCTTGCAACTTCCTGTTAGGAAGAGATATATTCCATAAGTAATGGATGACCCATGGACTGACTACACTACAAGAGAAATAAATTTATCAGGTAAGCATAAATTATGTTTTTTTTCAAAAATAAAAATAAATAAATAAAATATTAGCACCCAGGTGGGAAATGGCTTAGCAGCCAAAGGGTTAATGGGCATGGATTTCTATATCTCATAATCAGAGCTAGCATTTTGTTATCTGGCAAGTGTTTCTGTTACAATCCTTTAGACTAAAATCAAATGTTTACTAAGTTGACCAGTTTTCCAAGAAACCATTTAAAGGTTTTCTTTCATGATTTAGAAAGAGCATGCAATTTTAAATAACTTTCCAATTTACATCTAATATCTAATTTTCTTCATTCTTTTCATATCCTTTGTTGAAAATCATATCTAAATATGCTCAGTAGCTGCTGATTGGTGGCTGCACATAGATACTTCATGTGATTGGCTCACCCATGTGCATTGCTATTTCTTCAACAAAGGATATCTAAAGAATGAAGGCATATCCTAGCCACTGCCTCACCAGCCTCTGACGTCACTGTACGTCACTGATACAAATATCTATAATGTGCATACAAATACCTATAATATGTATGCAAATACCTACACTATGCATACAAATACCTATAATATGTATACAAATACCTACACTATGCATACAAATACCTATAATATGCATACAAATACCTATGTATACAAATACCTATAATATGCATACAAATACCTATAATATGTATAAAAAATACCTATAATATGCATACAAATACCTATAATATGTATACAAATACCTATAATATGCATACAAATACCTATAATATGTATACAAATACCTACACTATGCATACAAATACCTATAATATGCATACAAATACCTACACCATGCATACAAATACCTACACTATAGATACAAATACCTACACTATGCATACAAATACCTATAATATGTATACAAATACCTATAATATGTATACAAATACCTACACTATGCATACAAATACCTATAATATGTATACAAATACCTATAATATGCATACAAATACCTATAATATGTATACAAATACCTACACTATGCATACAAATACCTACACTATGCACACAAATACCTACACTATGCATACAAATACCTACACTATGCATACAAATACCTATAATATGTATACAAATACCTATAATATGCCTACAAATACCTACACTATGCATACAAATACCTATAATATGTATACAAATACCTATAATATGCATACAAATACCTATAATATGCATACAAATACCTACACTATGCATACAAATACCTATAATATGCATACAAATACCTACAATATGTATACAAATACCTACACTATGCATACAAATACCTATAATATGCATACAAATACCTATAATATGCATACAGATACCTACACTATGCATACAAATACCTATAATATGTATACAAATGCTATAATTGGAATAAGAAAATAGTGATAAATAATAATGCCAGACAATTGCTCCACATGCACAAATTTGAAAGTCAGGAAATATGCAGTTATGCAGTTGCTATGTTAAATTTCCCAGTATCTTCTAAATTGCTGGGACATTATTGCAAATAAATAAACCAGTGAGATTGGGATTTAAACTGAATGAAATAGTTGGAAGTAATAGGGACTTTGAGCTCAAAAAGGTGCTTTTGTCCATATAAAAGAACAGCATATAATCTTGTTGATATTTTTATTACCTGAATACATTTAAAGTAAAAGCTGTTTAACTTTAAAGGGACCGGAAACCCATTTTTTTTTCATGATTCAAACAGAACATATCATTTTAGACAACTATCAACTTTACTTATATTCTGGGTTTAAAGGGACAGTTAACACAAAAAATGACATTTTTTAAAAAGATAATGTCTTTACTACCCATTCCCCAGCTTTGCATAACCAAATTAATATACTTTATAACATGTAAACCTCAAAATAGCTGCCTGTTTGTAAGCCACTACAGACAGCCTCTTAACATATGCTTTTTTATTAGCTTTTCACAACAGTGTAGTGCTAGTTCATGTGAGAGATATAGATAACATTGTGCTCATGCCCCTGGGTTGTGCACAATACAGCACTAATTGGTTTAAATGCAAGTCAATAGATAATAAAGAAAAAGTTATGTGATCAGGGGGCTGTCAGAAGAGGCTTAGAAACAAGGTAATCATAGAGGTAAAAAGTGTCACCTAGATTACGAGTTTTGTCGGTAATGGTGTGCGGTGCTAACTAGCAGTTTTCCCTCACCGCTCACCTACAGACAACGCTGGTATTACGGGTTTTTACAAACCCGGCGTTAGCCGCAGAAAAGTGAGCGTAGAGCAAAATTTAGCTCCACATCTTACCTCAATACCAGCGCTGCTTACAGTAGCAGTGAGCTGGCAAAACGTGCTTTTGCACGATTTCCCCATAAGAATCAATGGGGCAGAGCCGGATGAAAAAAAACCTCACACCTGCAAAAAAGCAGCGTAAAGCTCCTTATGCGGCCCCATAAATTCCTATGAGGAAATACTTTTAATGTCTACACCTAACACTATAACATGAACCCCGAGTCCAAACACCCCTAATCTTACACTTATTAACCCCTAATCCGCCACCCCCGACATTGCCGCCACCTGCATAATATTATTAACCCCTAATCTGCTGCTCCGGACACCGCCGCCACCTACATTATACTTATTAACCCCTAATCTGATGCCCCCAACATCGCCAACACCTACATTTTATTTATTAACCCCTAATCTGCCGCCCCCAATGTCGCCGCCACTATAATAAAGTTATTAACCCCTAAACCTAAGCCTAACCCTAACCCTAACCCCCCCTAACTTAAATATAATTTAAATATATCTAAATAAATATTACTATCATTAACTAAATAATTCCTATTTAAAACTAAATACTTTCCTATGAAATAAACCCTAAGCTAGCTACAATAACTAATAGTTACATTGTATCTAGCTTAGGGTTTATTTTTATTTTACAGGCAAGTTTGTATTTATTTTAACTAGGTAGAATAGTTATTAGTTATTAACTATTTAATAGCTCCCTAGTTAAAATAAATTTAAATTTACCTGTAAAATAAGCCCTAACCTAAGTTACAATTACAACTAACACTACACTATAATTAAATTAATTACCTAAACTAAATACAATTAAATACAATTTAAATAAATTATCTAAAGTACGGACCCCCCCCCCACTAAATTACAGAAAATAATAAAATAATTACAAGTTTTTTAAACTAATTACACCTAATCTAATCCCCCTAATAAAATAAAAAAGCCCCCCAAAATAATAAAAAGCCCTGCCCTATACTAAATTACAAATAGCCCTTAAAAGGGCCTTTTGCGGAGCATTGCCCCAAAGTAATCAGCTCTTTTACCTGTAAGAAAAAGTACAATACCCCCCCCAACATTAAAACCCATCACCCACACACCCAACCCTACTCTAAAACCCACCCAATACCCCCTTAATAAAACCTAAAACTAACCCCTTGAAGATCACCCTACCTTGAGAAGTCTTCACCCAACCGGGCAGAAGTCCTCAACGAAGCCGGGCGAAGTGGTCCTCCAGACGGGCGGAAGTCTTTATTGAAGCCGGGAAGAAGAGGTCCTCCAGACGGGCAGAAGTCTTCATCGAAGCCGGGAAGAAGAGGTCCTCCAGACGGGCAGCAGTCTTCATCGAAGCCGAGAAGAAGAGGTCCTCCAGATGGGCAGAAGTCTTCATCCAGACGGCATCTTCTATCTTCATCCATCCGGTGCAGAGCGGCTCCATCTTCAAGACATCCGACGCAGAGCATCCTCTTCAAATGAAGTCCAATTGAAGAATGAAGGTTCCTTTAAATGACATCATCCAAGATGGCGTCCCTTGAATTCCAATTGGCTGATAGAATTCTATCAGCCAATCGGAATTAAGGTAGAAAAAATCCTATTGGCTGATTC
Organism: Bombina bombina; assembly: GCF_027579735.1. Taxonomy (NCBI): domain Eukaryota; kingdom Metazoa; phylum Chordata; class Amphibia; order Anura; family Bombinatoridae; genus Bombina; species Bombina bombina. The sequence continues at coordinate 401,684,722 of NC_069501.1, read as the reverse complement.
AATCAGCCAATAGGATTGAAGTTCAATCTTATTGGCTGATCCAATCAGCCAATAGGATTGAGCTGGCATTCTATTGGCTGATAGAATTCTATCAGCCAATCGGAATTCAAGGGACATCATCTTGGATGGCGTAATTTAAAGGAACCTTCATTTTTCAGATGGATTTTGTTTGAAAAGAATGCTCCGCGTCGTATGTCTTGAAGATGGAGCCGATCCGCGCCGAATGGATGAAGATAGAAGATGCCGCCTGGATGAAGACTTCTGCCCATCTGGAGGACCTCTTCTTCCCGGCTTCGATGAAGACTGCTACCCGTCTGGAGGACCTCTTCTTCCCGGCTTCAATGAAGACTTCTGCCCGTCTTGAGGACCACTTCTGGGGGGGGGGGGGGTATTGTACTTTTTTTTACAGGTAAAAGAGCTGATAACTTTTGGGCAATGCCCGCAAAAGGCCCTTTTAAGGGCTATTTGTAATTTAGTATAGGGTAGGGCTTTTTATTATTTTGGGGGGCTTTTTTATTTTATTAGGGGGGTTAGGTGTAATTAGTTTAAAAAACTTGTAATTATTTTATTATTTTCTGTAATTTAGTGGGTTTTTTTCTGTACTTTAGATAATTTATTTAAATTGTATTTGATTGTATTTAGTTTAGGTAATTAATTTAATTATAGTGTAGTGTTAGGTGTAATTGTAACTTAGGTTAGGATTTATTTTACAGGTAAATTTGAATTTATTTTAACTAGGTAGCTATTAAATAGTTAATAAATATTTAATTACTATTCTACCAAGTTAAAAAAAATACAAACTTGCCTCTAAAATAAAAATAAACCCTAACATAGATACAATGTAACTATAAGTTATATTGTAGCTAGCTTAGGGTTTATTTTATCGGTAAGTATTTAGTTTTAACCCCTTAATGACCACAGCACTTTTCCATTTTCTGTCCGTTTGGGACCAAGGCTATTTTTACATTTCTGCTGTAATTTTCCTCTTACTCATTTACTGTACCCACACATATTATATACCGTTTTTCTCGCCATTAAATGGACTTTCTAAAGATACCAATTTTTTCATCATATCTTATAATTTACAATAAAAAAATTATAAAATATAAGGAAAAAATTGAAAAAAACACACTTTTTCTAACTTTGACCCCCAAAATCTGTTACATATCTACAACCACCAAAAAACACCGTGCTAAATAGTTTCTAAATTTTGTCCTGAGTTTAGAAATACCCAATGTTTACATGTTCTTTGCTTTTTTTGTAAGTTATAGGGACATAAATACAAGTAGCACTTTGCTATTTCCAAACCATTATTTTTCAAAATTAGCGCTAGTTACATTAGAACACTAATATCTTTCAGGAATCTCTGAATATCCATTGACATGTATATAATTTTTTTTAGTAGACATCCCAAAGTATTCATCTAGGCCCATTTTGGTATATTTCATGCCACTATTTCACCGCCAAATGCGATTAAATACAAAAAATCGTTCACTTTTTTACTAATTTTTTTCACAAACTTTTGGTTTCTCACTGAAATTATTTACAAACAGCTTGTGCAATTATGGCTTAAATGGTTGTAAATGCTTCTCTGGGATCCCCTTTGTTCAGAAATAGCAGACATATATGGCTTTGGCGTTGCTTTTTAGTAATTAGAAGGCTGCTAAATGCCACTGCGCACTACACGTGTATTATGCCCAGCAGTGAAGGGGTTAATTATGGAGCATGTAGGGAGCTTTTAGGGATACTTTTAGCTTTAGTGTAGTGTAGTAGACAACCCCAAGTATTGATCTAGGCCAATTTTGGTATATTTCATGCCACCATTTCACCGCCAAATGCGATCAAATAAAAAAAACGTTAAATTTTTCACAATTTTAGGTTTCTCACTGAAATCATTTACAAACAGCTTGTGCAATTATGGCACAAATGGTTGTAAATGCTTCTCTGGGATCCCCTTTGTTCAGAAATAGCAGACATATATGGCTTTGGCGTTGCTTTTTGGTAATTAGAAGGCCGCCAAATGCCGCTGCATTTCACACGTGTATTATGACTAGCAGTGAAGGGGTTAATTATGTAGCTTGCAGGGTTAATTTTAGCTTTAGTGTAGAGCTCAGCCTCCCACCTGAAACATGAGACCCCCTGATCCCTCCCAAACAGCTCTCTTCCCTCCCCCACCCCACAATTGTCCCCGCCATCTTAAGTACTGGCAGAAACTCTGCCAGTACTAAAATAAAAGCTATACTTGGGCTTTTTTTTTTGGCATATTTACATATGCTGCTGTGTAGGATCCCCCCTTAGTCCCCAACCTCACTGATCCCCCACCAAACAGCTCTCTAACCCTCCCCCTCTGCCTTAATGGGCGCCATCTTGGGTACTGGCAGCTGTCTGGCAGATTAGGGGTTAATAAATGTAGGTAGGTGTCGGCGATGTTAGGGACGGCAGATTAGGGGTTAATAAAATTTAACTAGTGTTTGCGATGCGGGAGGGCGGCGCTTTAGGGGTTAATATATTTATTATAGTGGCTGCGATGTCCGGTTCGGCAGATTAGGGGTTAAAAATTTTATTTGAGTGTTTGCGATGTGGGGGGGGGGGGGCTCGGTTTAGGGGTTAATAGGTAGTTTAAGGGTGTTAGTGTACTTTTTAGCACTTTAGTTAAAAGTTTTATGTTGCGGTGTTAGCCCATAAAACTCTTAACTACTGACTTTTAAATGCGGTATCAGACTGGACAGGAGAGGCTGTACCTCTCACTTTTTGGAAGACTCGTAATACCGGCGTTATGCAAGTCCCATTGAAAATATAGGATACGCAATTGACGTAAGTGGATTTGTGGTATTTTCGAGTCTGACCAAAAAAGTGAGCGGTACACTTGTACCTGCAAGACTCGTAATACCAGCGTTAGGAAAAAAGCAGCATTGGGACCTCTCAACGCTGCTTATTAAGGCTAACGCAAGACTCGTAATCTAGCCGTCTATTAATATAACCATGTTTCCTGTGCAAAATGGGGGAATGGGTAATAATAAAGGGATTATCTATCTTTTTAAACAATAAAATTCTTTGAGTTGACTGTCTATTTAATGTCCCTTTAAACTTAACAACCTGTGCCATTTAGGCATTTTATATTAACATTCAATTAGCAGGAGGTACCTCTTAATCAATTCGCACTAGCAGGAAGCCAATTAGCATAACAAGAGGTGCATATCTAACACGTACATAAATGCCTTTAAAGAACTGACCCACATTCTGGTTATGTATTTTAACCCCCTCACCGCAAATAGGTTAAAAACATAGGTAAATCATCACCCAGGATCCAAAGAGATATGCTGGTCCCAAGCAGAAACTGCAACTGACAAGTGTCCAATTAGCTCTGCTAATTAGATCACTGTCAGTTTCTGCTTTGGTACAGCAGTTCTCTGTGGTTCCCAATCACAACAATGCACCGTGATTTGATAGCTCCATCAGAGAAATGAAAAGAAAAGGACATAAACTTGAGTGAAAGTGGCGTAGAACACATGATCCAGAGGATAAAACCACACTTACCAAACATCTAAATAAATATCAATCCAAGATAATCTTCATTTTTATCACGCAAAATTGCACTCTCCCACAATAGACCCAGGCAACTGTTTTGCACAGTAGAAAGGCTCTGCAAACCAGCATGCATACTTAGCCCCACCAACTTTTCTCAGGATAAATGTGAAGCATTTTCAAACTTCTTCAGAGACAAGATTTCGTCAATCAGAACCACTGTCACAGCAGGCCAAACAGTTACACACCAGAACCACTACAATGGAATGCCAGATTTCCCCAGTTCATGGTCCACTTTTACAAATGTGGATATAAAAGAAGTTAAAAACACCATACAAAAGTTGCACCCTACTATGTGTGACTTAGACCCTGCTCCAACTCAGCTCATATCTGGATGCATTGAAACACTCGCCCCAGCCCTCACAAAAATAGTGCAGTGTTCACTAAAAACAGAAGACTTCCCAGATCCTCTAAAAGAAGCTGTGGTAAAACCACTCCTAAAGAAACCTTTATTAGACCCAGACTGCATGACTAATTACAGCCCAGTATCCAACCTCCCATTTCTAGGGAAAATAGTTGAAAAAGAAGTGGCAACTCGACTGGAAGCTCATCTATCACGCCTGAACATATTCAATCCTTTCCAGTCAGGCTTCAGATGCCGCCACAGCACTGAAACAGCGCTAGTCTGAGTGCTAAATGATCTCCTCATGGCAAGAGACAAAGGTGATTACTCCATCCTAATCCTCCTGGATCTCTCAGCTGCATTTGACACCTTTGACCATAGGATTCTAACAGAGCGCTTGCAGCACATCTGTGGTATCTAGGAGGCACAGTTTTTATCTGGTTTAAATCTTTCCTCGCTGGTAGATCACAGAGAGTAATATCAGGATCAAGCTCATCAGCACCAACAGAACTGGCCTGCGGAGTTCCACAAGGATCCATCCTGTCTCCCATGCTTTTCGCAATTTACTTACTACCACTGAGGGACATCATTAACCGACATGGCCTAAGGTATCATTGTTACGCTGATGACACACAACTCTACTTCTCCTTTGCTCCAGCTACTACAGACCCAGCATGCTGTATAAACAGTTGCTTAACAGACCTCGTAGAATGGATGAATGCTAGCTGTCTGAAAGTGAACCCGGACAAAACAGAGTTACTCTTGGTGAGGGGACCCCGGGCATCAAAAATATCTCATGATCACCCAACTGGCCTGGAGCTTGAAGGCTCTGAACTCGTTAGTTCAGCAAAGGTACACAACCTCAGAGTGCTGATTGACGCTGGACTATCTTTTAAACAGCAGATTTCCTCCGTAATAAAATCATATGAAAAACATAGCCATGATACAACACTTAATTCCACCGGATGATATGCCAACATTAATCCATGCATTTGTATTGTCTAGGCTAGATAACTGCAATGCACTTTACTTGGGACTCCCAAAAAAAGAACTCCATCGCCTTCAGACGGTACAAAATGCAGCAGCCAGACTACTGACCAATCAAACTCGCTACCGCCACATAACACCTGTTCTCCACTCCCTGCATTGGCTGCCAATTAAATGGCGAACATATTTTAAAATTGGCCTGCTGACCTTCAAAGCCTTAAACAACCTTGGCCCACAGTACCTGAAAGAGCTCCTGACACCCTACATCCCATCCTGCTCACTTAGGTCAGCCAACACATCCCTCCTCTCAGTGCCAAGAATAAGGCCATGCTGCCCCTACTTTCTGGAACTCTTTACCATATGCAATCAGAGAGGCACCATCCTTACAGACTTTTAAAAAAAGCTAAAGACCCACCGCTTCCATAAGCATTCAGTCCGCTTATCTGAGCTTTAGAAACTCTTAACTTTTATGTCTTTATGTTGGTATATTTGTAAAGTGCTTTGAGTCTCACAGGGAGAAAAGCGCTATATAAATTAAAAATTATTATTATTTTATTATTACATTGACTGTATATTTAATCCCTTTGCAGGGTTTAAAAAAATAGATTTGCAGAGTCAATAGTGATAACATTACATGTACTAACGAATGACAATATGCTATTTTTTTCACCATTTTATTATTATTATTCTTTATTTATAAAGTGCCAACAGATTCCGCAGCACTGCCCATGGGTACAAGGATAAAAGTACAACGGAGAAACAATACAATAAAAGACAAAATTTTACAGACAAATACAGGGGGAATTGAGGGCCCTATTCCCGTGGGAACTTACAATCAAGATGGGTAGGAGGAGGGGACTGCTAAGGTGAGAATGGTATTAGTGAGGAGATAGATGAAGGCAACTGAAGTTAATTTGTTAATGAGTCGGGTGATAAGCTTCCCTGAACAAAAAGGTCTTTAGGGAATGTTTAAAGGAGGAGAGGTTAGGGGAAAGTCTGACAGCTCGAGGAAGTGCGTTCCAGAGGGTTGGTCCCGCACGAGAGAAATGTCCTGTAGTCTAGCATGAGAGGAGGTAATGGTAGAGGGTGCAAGAATCAGGTCATTGTTGGATCTTATGGGGCGGGCTGGAGTATATTTGTCGATGAGTGAGGACAGGTAGGGTGGGGCAGCATTGGTGAGGGCTTTGCAGGTCAGGGTGAGAATTTTTAATTTAATTCTGCTGTGAATCGGGAGCCAGTGAAGGGACTCACAGAGAGGTGCAGCAGAAACAGAGCATCGAGAGAGGTGGATTAGTCTGGCAGATGCATTTAGGATGGATTGAAGGGGAGAGAGGCGGGAGAGAGGGAGGCCAGATAGTAAGTTATTACAGTAGTCAAGTCAGGAAATTACCAAGGAGTGGATTAGCTGTTTAGTAGTTTCAGCACTCAGAAACAGATGAGGAGATATTCCATAGGCGGTTGCGGCAGAATAAAGAGAGCAATTGGATGTGGGGAATGAAGGACAAATTTGAGTCAAGTGTGACTCTGAGGCAGCGGACTTGGGGTGATGGGGAGATAGTGGTTCCCGCCAACAGTGATGGAAAAATTAGAAGCTGGAGTAGAGTTAGAGGGGGGATTAGAAGTAGTTCGGTCAACGACATGTTTTTTTTGTAGGTGGCGAGAGGCCATCCAGGAGGAAATGCCAGATTAGCAGTCACTTATGTGAGAATTGACAGAAGGAGAGAGTGCAGGGGTGGAAAGGTAGATCTGGGTATCATCAGCATAGAGGTGATAGTTGAAGCCATAGCTGTTGATAAGTTTACCCAGTGAAGAAGTGTAAACAGAGAAGAGTAGAGGGCCCAGTACAGAGCCTTGAGTACTCTAACAGACAGAGGCAATGGAGAGGAGGAGTCACCAGCAAAAGAGACGGAGAAGAATCTGTTAGAGAGATAAGAGTGAATCCAGGAGAGGGCAAGAGGGCAGTGTCACAGAGCCCAAGAGAGCTGAGAGTCCATAGGAGAAGTAGGAGAAGGGGATGGTCAACAGTGTCAAAGGCAGCAGAGAAGTCAAGTAAGATGAGTATAGAGTAGTAGCCTTTGTTTTTAGCAGAAAGGAGATTGTTAGTAACCTTGGTGAGGGCAGTCTCAGTTGAGTGTTGGGGACAGAAGCCAGATTGCAGGGGGACGAGCAATGAATTGGAGGACAGGAAGTGGGTTAGGCAATCGAAAACTAGTTTTTCAAGGATTTTTTAAGCTAGCGGGAGCAGTGATATGGGGGGTAGTTTGCAGGAGAGTTAGGGTCAAGGGAGGTTTTTTTGAGGATGGGGATGATCTTTGCATGTTAGAAGGAGGCAGGGAATGAGCCAGTAGAAAGGGATAGGTTGAATATGTGAGTAAGAGCCGGAGTGAGGGTGCGAGACAGAGAAGGTATTAGATGTGAAGGAATAGGGTCAAGTGGACAGATAGTGAGGTGCGAGGAAGACAATAGGGAAGCCACTTCACTCTCAGTGGTTAGGAGGAGGGTGCAGAGAGCGGCAGAGGGGGTGACTGGGAGCGTTGTTGGGAGATTGCAGGCTTGTGTTGAGATGTTTCTTTGGATGATAAATGTTTTATTGAAATGTCCCTTTAAAGGGACAGTCAAATCCCCAAAAAAAGTTCATGACTGAAATAGAGCATGTCATTTTAAACAACTTTCCAATTTACTTTTATCACTTATTTTGCTTTGTTCTCTCTGTATTCTTAGTTGAAAGCTAAACCTAGGAGGTTCATATGCTAATTTATTAGACCTTAAAGTCTGCTTCTAATCTAAATGCATTTTGACAGTTTTTCACCACTAGAGGGCATTAGTTCATGTGTTTCATATAGATAACATTGAGCTCATGCATGTGAATTTACTGAGTGAGCACTGATTGGTTAAAATGCAAGTCTGTCAAAAGAACTGAAATAAGGGGGCAGTCTGCAGAGGCTTAGATACAAGGTAATTACAGAGGTAAAACGTGTATTATTATAACTGTGTTGGTTATGCAAAACTGGGGAATGGGTAATTTAGGGATATCTATCTTTTAAAATAACAAAAATTCTGGTGTTGACTGTCCCTTTAAGGAAATAGTAGGATGCTAAGCAAATCACTATGTTATGGAATTTTCCATTTTCTTTACAACTCATATTGGTAACAGAAACTCATGTAAAATAATTGTATGACTCCTTAGAGGAAGTGCCTTATGTGCCATGTACAAACCTCACTTGAGAAAATGTATTACATCTGTGAGAACTTGTAATATGCATATCTGAAAACAGCCTTTTTTTTACTAAACACTATTTTTAAACCAAGAAATACGTGTGCTTCTGTTCTGATAAGCATTATTACTCCAAATGGTGATTATATATGTCAGTCTAGATAGTTTATTATGACTGATATTCTTGTAAAAACAATAATCCTTCAATGAAAGTGCTTTTCCTTCTTAGGCTAAAAGTTAAGCACTAAAATATTTTGCATGTGTGAAAAACAAGGTATGTTTGTGCCTGGAGGCATCTCTTGTTTATGTTGCTATTCACAAACTCTGGGTTGGTGAATCTGTTGATGACATTTTGGGTTCAGCTTTGTGTCATGATATTTAAAATACATTTTTTTTCTGTGCAACCAAGTGTATTAGAAAATAATGCAGTACAAGATGCAGCTCATGCAGCAAAAGGATAGTCGTACAATTCATTGAGTGCTGCTGAAGACCATTTTCAATCACAGACAAATCACTGAATAATTTAGCCTTCGAATAATGGGGGCATACTACAGAAATATTTATTCTACTCATACACATCTAATGCAAGGAGGGATTTATTTTTACATGTATGTCATCTATTATATTTTTCATTCAATTTTCTCCTTTTTAATTTTTTCAGCCATTCAAATATTTCCATAGAACAAACGTTACTTTGACAACTATAACAATCAACATTTAATGTTAAAATGTAAATCTTTTAATGTTGCATTTGAGATAGGTGGAGTTACTGGTTATTTGTGAAAATGAATGAATGTTAAATGTTTGGAATATATGCAACGTGTTTATAACAAAATAATGCAGGCAACATAAATCATTTTAAATGTATATTCTGAAACTCTAACTATCCTGACTGTTGACTGGTTAGTAGAGGGTTATGATGTCTTTCAGTAAATGCAGGCTGCAGAGCAGTGTGTAACTAGCCTAATAGGTTCATAGATCATAATTATCATTGATTTGACGCAGCAGCCAACATTTTAGTGTGTGTGTAATTATGGTAGTGCCTTTTCTTTTTAACATTACCAGTATATTTTTTTAATCCAGATATATATTCATATAGCATGTAAATAATACAATAGTAGTTCTCTATTAAATGAAATAGGTATGTACATGGTATAGTACAAAGAAAAGTGTTATAATGAGATAAAACCAGGTCATAGGTGATGAATTATGTCATGTGATATTATTGATTATGCAGAGGATAAAGTTAGCAATGAGAGGGGAAAAAAATGAATTACTGCTTGCAAGGAATATTAGCCCTATATTTCTTGATTTATGTGCTTCATATAAGCATATTTATACTGTCATTAACTGAATTTTGATAGGTCATACATTGACTTAGGCCCCGATGATCGAAAGTGCAATGAGGTGGCAAAATATTCAAAGGATCCGTCCCTATGTCGAGCGTGCTTGTCGGAATATTCCAAGCTCCCGGAATAGCAGCATCGCTGAGAGGCGTTAACTATACACTCCATTGGTTGGGGATACTGGCTTTGGCAACACCCAGCATCACCGACCATATTGGCGATATATAGTAAAGAATCCCTAGAATAAAACTGCTGTCTGCCTAACCACTAATCCTAATACCCATAAACCGAATTCCCCCCCGATCGCAAACTAGCATTACACTATTAGCTAACTATTAACCTCTAAACTGCCACAAACCCACAGCAAGTACTATTCTATTAACCCCTATGCCGCCACATACCCACAGCAAGTATCTAACTATTAACCCCTATGCCACCATATACCCACCACTAGTATCTAACTATTAACCCTTATGCCGCCATATTCCCATCGCTAGTATCTATTAACCCCTATGCCGCCACATACCTACCGCAATCAACTATTAACCCCTATGTTGCTAACTATTAACCCCTATGCCGCCATATACCCACCACAATCAAATAACTATTAACCCCTATGTCGCTAACTATAAACCCCTATGTCGTCATATACACACGGCAATCAACTAACTATTAGCCCCTATGCCGCCATAAACTCCGAACACAAACTAACTTAACACCTAACCCCCCTCTAAACTAAACACCTAAGTTAGAAATATTTAAAAAAAAATCTAAGTAAAAAATAAACATACTGTAAAAAAACGCTAGTATCTAACTATTAACCCCTATGCCGCTAAATACCAACCACAAGTATCTAATTATAAACCCCTATACCACCACATACCCATCGCAATCAACTAACTATTAACCCCTATGTCGCTAACTCTAAACCCCTATGCCACCATATTCCCACCGCAATCAACTAACTATTAACCTTTATGCCGCCACATACCCACCACAGTCAACTAACTATTAACCCCTATTTCACTAATTATTAACCCCTATGCCGCCATATACCCACCACAATCAACTAACTATTAACCCCTATGTCCCTAACTATAAATCCCTATGCCACCTTTTACCCACCGCAATCAACTAACTATTAACCCCTATGCCATCATAAGCTCCAACACCTAACCCCACCTCTAAACTAAGCCCCCCTCTAAACTAACCCCACTAAGTTACCAAAATGAAAACTATGTTAAAAAAAAATCCATTATAGAAAATAAAAAAAATCTTTATATCTAACACTAAACTACACGCCCTATAAAATGAAAAACAAAAAACAAAATAATAAAACACCTACGCCTAGATTTAGAGTTCTGCGTTAGCCGTCAAAAGCAGCGTTAAGGGGTCCTAATGCTGCTTTTTACCGCCTGCTGGTATTTAGAGTCAGCCAGGAAAGGGTCTAACGTTCACTTCCAAGCCACGACTTTTCCATACCGCAGATCCCCTTACGCCAATTGCGTAGCCTATCTTTTCAATGGGATCTTCCTAACGCCGGTATTTAGAGTCTTGGCTGAAGTGAGCATTAGACCCTCTACCGACAAGACTCCAGCCGCAGAAAAAAGTCAGTAGTTAAGAGCTTTCTGGGCTAACGCCGGTTTATAAAGCTCTTAACTACTGTGCTCTAAAGTACACTAACACCCATAAATTACCTATGTAATTACCTAATTTGCCGACCGCACACCGCCGCCACCTACATTATCCATATGAACCCCTAATCTGCTGCCCCTAACATCTCCAACAAATACATAACATTTATAAACCCCTAATCTGCCCCCCCCCAACGTCGCCGCTACCTACCTAATTTATTAACCCCTAATCTGCCGACTGGACCTCACCGCCACTCTAATAAATGTATTAACCCCAAACCGCCTCACTCCCGCCTCAAAAACCGTATAATAAATTGTATTAACCCCTAATCTGCCCTCCCTAACATCGGCGACACCTAACTTCAAGTATTAACCCCTAATCTGCCGACCGGACCTCGCCGCTACTCTAATAAATGTATTAACCCCTAAAGCTAAGTCTAACCCTAACCCTAACACCCCCCTAAGTTAAATATAATTTTAATCTAACAAAATAAATTAAATCTTATTAACTAAAGTATTCCTATTTAAAACTAAATACTTACCTGTAAAATAAACCCTAATATAGCTACAATATAACGAATAATTATATTGTAGCTATTTTAGGATTTATATTTATTTTACAGGCAACTTTGTATTTATTTTAACTAGGTACAATTGCTATTAAATAGTTATTAACTATTTAATAGCTACCTAGTTAAAATAATTACAAAATTACCTGTAAAATAAATCCTAACCTAAGTTACAATTAAACCTAACACTACACTATCAATAAATAAATTAAATCAATTAACTACAAGTACCTACAATTAAATAAACTAAACTTAATTACAAAAAGAAAAAAAAAATCAAAATTACTAAAAAGAAAAAAAGATTACAATTATTTTAAGCTAATTACACCTACTCTAAGCCCCTTAATAAAATAACAAAGCCCCCAAAATAAAAAAATTTCCCTACCCTAATCTAAATTAAAATAGTTAACAGCTCTATTACCTTACCAGCCCTTAAAGGGGCTTTTTGCGGGGCATGCCCCAAAGAAATCAGCTCTTTTGCCTGTAAAAAAAAACACAATACCACCCCCCAACATTACAACCCACCACCCACATACCCCTACTCTAACCCAAACCCCCCTTAAATAAACCTAACTCTTCCCCCTTGAAGATCTCCCTACCTTGAGTCGTCTTCACTCAGCTGAGCAGCGATGGACCAAAAGAAGACATCCGGAGCGGCAGAAGTCTTCATCCTATCCAAGCAGAAGAGGACATCCAGACCGGCAAACATCTTCATCCAAGCGGCATCTTCTATCTTCATCCATCCGACGAGGAGCGGCTCCATCTTCAAGACTTCCGGCGCGGAACATCCTCTTCTACCAACGACTACCGACGAATGAAGGTTCCTTTAAGTGACGTCATCCAAGATGGCGTCCCTCGAATTCCGATTGGCTGATAGGATTCTATCAGCCAATCGGAATTAAGGTAGGAAAAATCTGATTGGCTGATTGAATCAGCCAATCAGATTCAAGTTCAATCGGATTGGCTGATCCAATCAGCCAATCAGATTGAGCTCGCATTCTATTGGCTGATCGGAACAGCCAATAGAATGCGAGCTCAATCTGATTGGCTGATTGGATCAGCCAATCTGATTGAACTTGAATCTGATTGGCTGATTCAATCAGCCAATCAGATTTTTCCTACCTTAATTCCGATTGGCTGATAGAATCCTATCAGCCAATCGGAATTCGAGGGACCCCATCTTAGATGACATCACTTAAAGGAACCTTCATTCGTCGGTAGTCGTCGGTAGAAGAGGATGTTCCGCGCCGGAGGTCTTGAAGATGGAGCCGCTCCTCGTCGGATGGATGAAGATAGAAGATGCCGCTTGGATGAAGATGTTTGCCGGTCCGGATGTCCTCTTCTGCCCGGATAGGATGAAGACTTCTGCCGCTCTGGATGTCTTCTTTTGGTCCATCGCTGCTCGGCTGAGTGAAGACGACTCAAGGTAGGGAGATCTTCAGGGGGGTAGAGTTAGGTTTATTTAAGGGGGGTTTGGGTTAGAGTAGGGGTGTGTGGGTGGTGGGTTGTAATGTTGGCGGGTGGTATTGTGTTTTTTTTACAGGCAAAAGAGCTGATTTCATTGGGGCATGCCCCGCAAAAAGCCCTTTTAAGGGCTGGTAAGGTAATAGAGCTGTTAACTATTTTAATTTAGATTAGGGTAGGGAATTTTTTTTATTTTGGGGGGCTTTGTTATTTTATTAGGGGGCTTAGAGTAGGTGTAATTAGCTTAAAATTCTTGTAATCTTTTTTTATTTTTTGCAATTTAGTGTTTTTTTTTTTTTTGTAATTTAGTTTATTTAATTGTAGGTACTTGTAGTTAATTGATTTAATTTATTTATTGATAGTGTAGTGTTAGGTTTAATTGTAACTTAGGTTAGGATTTATTTTACAGGTAATTTTGTAATTATTTTAACTAGGTAGCTATTAAATAGTTAATAACTATTTAATAGCTATTGTACCTAGTTAAAATAAATACAAAGTTGCCTGTAAAATAAATATAAATCCTAAAATAGCTACAATGTAATTATTCGTTATATTGTAGCTATATTAGGATTTATTTTACAGGTAAGTATCTAGTTTTAAATAGGAATACTTTAGTTAATAAGATTTAATTTATTTCGTTAGATTAAAATTATATTTAATTTAGGGGGGTGTTAGGGTTAGACTTAGCTTTAGGGGTTAATACATTTATTAGAGTAGCGGCGAGGTCAGGTCAGCAGATTAGGGGTTAATACTTCAAGTTAGGTGTAGCCAATGTTAGGGAGGGCAGATTAGGGGTTAATACTATTTAATATAGGGTTTTTGAGGCGGGAGTGCGGCGGTTTAGGGGTTAATACATTTATTATAGTGGCGGCGAGGTCCGGTCGGCAGATTATGGGTTAATAAGTGTATGTAAGGTAGCGGCGACGTTGGGGGGGCAGATTAGGGGTTAATAAATATAATATAGGTGTCAGCGATGTTGTGGGCAGCAGATTAGGGGTACATAGGTATAATGTAGGTTGCGGCGGTGTCCGGAGTGGCAGATTAGGGGTTAATAATAAAATGCAGGGGTCAACGATAGCAGGGGCGGCAGATTAGAGGTTAATAATGTAAGATTAGGGGTGTTTAGACTCAGGGTACATGTTAGGGTGTTAGGCGCAGACTTAGAAACTGTTTCCCTATAGGAAACAATGGAGCTGCGTTGGGAGCTTAACGCTGCTTTTTTGCAGGTGTTAGGTTTTTTTTCATCCCAAACTGCCCCATTGTTTCCTATGGGGGAATCGTGCACGAGCACGTTTTTCCAGCTAGCCACTACCGTAAGCAACACTGGTATTGAGAGTTGAAGTGGCGGTAAATATGCCTCTACGCTCTCCCTTTTTGGAGCCTAATGCAGCCCTTCAGAGAACTCTAAATACCAGCGTTGTTTGGAAGCAGCGCTAGAAAAAAAACATGCGTAGCTAATGCACCCCTTTGGCCGCAAAACTCTAAATCTAGGCGCTAAACTTTAACACTAAAATAAATTACATTAACCCTTAAAAGGACCTTTTGTAGGGCAATGCCCTAAAGGGATCTTAGTTCTTGTGCAAAAAAAAAGTTACAAAACTCCCCACGTACATTAAAGTAACCCCCCGCCCCCCAAAAATAACAAATCTAATTGAAAAAAAAACTTATAAAGAAACAGAGAAGGCGCCACATAGCATAATTCCGTATGGTATACCAAATTGTAAATTGCAGCTCAAATGCACTCACGTGTAGGAAAGCACCAAGATGTGGTGCTGACTGGGCAGACCGGAACCTCAGAGTTGTCTGGTAAACTCTCCTCTCAGGCTAAAGCTCCCAGCAGCCAAGATAGTAGTCACCAGCAAAGTTAAGGTGTGTGGATGTCAGGAAGGCACTATAATTCCTCAGGTAATTGGAGGCTTACTCCAAGCAGGGATATCCAAATAAAAAGCAAAGTAGCAAGTATGTATCAATAAAAGTGTTTATTTTAACACATTAAAAACACAGCTACGCGTTTCTCAGTATCATGTACTGTTTCCTCAGGCTGAATAAAACTATACAAATCTTGCTACTTAATATACCCTATACTAACCAATAAAAATGGCTGTTTAACAAACACACCCTGGTTTCTCTTAATTGGTCACATGATTGCCAGGTGTTTGTAAATAACATTCATGTCACATCTAAGTTAATACAATACTATTTCCTGCATACATATGAACATCATATACAGCAATATTCTTTATACATTTGTCTATAAACAATTTATAGCATATTTAAAAGTGTATTGGAGATATTCCAGCAATTAATAAACATTTAATAACCAGTAAAAAACAGAATAAATATTTACATTCAGATCCGATCCCCATTATTAGATCAATCCTCATCCTACCTTTTGTATCTTAACTCACTTGGTAAAAATATCTTAGCCTCTGTAATGGCGCTCTCATGGATATTTACACAGTTATAAGCGCTGCGCATCTCTAATCTAAATATAACTTCCCTCTCACAGTTTTTTTGAAGGCATACATCTATTATTTCGTTAGTTTGTTTCTACATAGTTTCAGTGTACAAAGTATAAATATGCGATGACTATGTTGTTGTGCGTTAGATTAATCAAACCTTTTACTGCACACTGACGTGTCCGGTTTTCATAGGTGTTACCAAGCACAACGTCTCCGGTAGGTATGTGCTGTTAACTGCCTCCTATTGGTGTTACTAGGAGATGACGTATCCAGTGATCATAGGGGGGTTTACCTATGGTATAATATCACACCTCCTTTGTGTCTATGTTTGATTGGAGCTACGCCAGCATCATAGATTTGTTCTGATAGGTGTAATAGCAAATGTATAAACAAAGTAGACGCTGGCTATCAGAACCGATGCGCTAAACACACATCTATTATTATCATTGTTATTTCCTCTACATCGAGTGTGCATTTGAACACAACACTATATATCGTTGGTTAGCCACTATCTTCACTTATAAATTCAACTACCCTAGTGATATATACAATTTGATATCCTAAATGTGAACTGATTTATCGCATCACAGACAAAGTAAAATAAAAATACAAATAAAGATACATCAAAAAATGATGTAGCGATGTATAATTCAGTGATATAAAATATTATAGTGCTGGGTGTAAAATGTGCAACGTAATTAGTTATTTTAATTTCATACCCTTAAATTAATTTGTTTATATGTATTTATTTGTTATACAATAGTGTTTTATATATATGTTTAATATGTTATATAAATGAATTCAATGTGATTGATATGTATTCTAATATATGTGTCCTAAAAAGTTTTTTTACATAAAATAAATAAATATAAGTGCTCAGTGTCAGTGATTTATTATGTGTTTAATTTTGTAAAAGTTAATTCTTTAAATGTTTATGAACATCAAATGAATATTCTTGAACATTTGAATATAATAATAATCCATTTGTGTGAATATAAAGTTCTATGTATTATATTATTTTATTATATTAAAAAGGAATGGTATTCTTGTTCAGTGTTTTATTATGTGCTTAATTATGTGCAGAAAGCTACTAAATCCATGTTCATATTTAGACCATTGGGATGTAATGTTCCCAATTGGTAAATCCAAAAGGTCTCACGTTGGCGTAGTCTATTGTACCTATTATATAAATTTGAGGGGGGAATATATTCTATTGGTACAATGGAGAATATATTAAGGTTCCCCTGATGTACTGAATGGCAATGTTTTGGAACACTATGATTTTTCAGTTTGTTTTTCATATTTCTATAGTGTTCATTCCATCTGGTTCTAACTATTCGACAGGTGCGCCCTACATACTGAATTTTACATAGTTGGCATGATAGAAGGTATATGACATAGGAGGATGCGCATGTCAAATGATCCTTTATAGAGAAACTAATCCCCGTGGTATATGATATAAAATTACTGGTTCCTATTTCAATAAATTTACACATTCTGCATCTCTTATATTGACATTTAAAAACTCCTTTCTTTTTGTTATTATTCACTTTCTTTCTAATGTTTGTAAGAGATCCTTGGATTCTCCTAGGTGCTTGGTCTTTTTTGTTGTTTTTAGCATTTATTACAACCTTACTAGGGGCCAGTAAATTCTTTAGTGTGGGTGCCCGTCTAAATACACATTTTGGTTGCTCTTCTAAATTTCTACTAAGTATTGGGTCTCTCATCAGTATGCCCCAATGTTTTTTAATTATAGTGTTAATCAATTTGTGATTAGTATTATATTGTGTTATGAACATACTGGTGTTATTTTTGTTTTTATTTTCATTTTCTTTATTTTTATCATCAATAGTTTTCTTTTGAAAATAGTGTTCCCTATTATCTGTTTTGGCTCTTGTATAACCTCTCTCTATTAGCTCTCTTGGATATCCCTTTTCTATAAATCTTTCAATAAGTGTTTGACTTTGCATATTGTAGTCCGATATATTATTACAATTTCGTCTCAATCTTTTAAATTGTCCGTACGGGACATTTTTCTTCCAAGGAAGATAGTGGTTGCTAGAGAATTCTAGGTAACTATTACAGTCCACATTTTTGAAATAATTTTTCGATTCAATCCCACCATCTTTGGAAAATGTTAGGTTTAAATCCAAAAACACTACAGATTTCATTTCTATTGAACTGGTAAATGTGAGTCCCATATTATTTAGATTGAGGTGTTGTATGAAGGATTCTGCTAGAGAGACCTCACCATTCCAAAGGATAATGAGGTCATCAATGTACCGCCCATAGAACACCAGGCTTGCCCCATAGTCTGAGTTGTATATATATTCGTTTTCGAATTTACTCATGTATAAATTGGCGAAACTAGGGGCAAACCTGGTGCCCATGGCGGTACCTCGTATCTGCAAGTAGTGTTCATCTTGAAAAAGAAAATAATTATGTTCTAAGATAAATGATATTAATTGCAAAATAAACTGTTTCTGCAAATATGGCATATATATATCATTTTCTAGTACATCTTGAATGGCTTTCAAACCCATATTGTGCGGGATGTTGGAATACAGTGAATTAACATCACTTGTTATCCATAGCCAATTTTTGTTGTTTAAGGGTAAATTATTGAGTTTTGACAGAAGATCTGAAGAGTCACGAATATATGACTCTAGGGAAATCACATATTTCTGTAAGAAGGAGTCAACGTATGCTGATACGTTGTCCGTTAGACTCCCAATACCCGCAATAATGGGGCGACCAGGTGGATTTTTTTGGTCTTTATGAATTTTTGGGAGGTGATAGTAAAAAGCTTTATTTGGTTTTATTGGAATCAGATAATCTTTTTCATTTTTATTGATGATTCCCTCTTTAAATCCAAACTCTACAATACCCTTTAAAATTTTTGTATAATCATCAGTGGGATCTATTTTAAGTTTTTTATAATAGTCTTTGTCATCTAGAATACGTCTAGCTTCCAACAGATAGTCTGAAATATTTTGCAATACTATGCCCCCCCCCTTATCCGCCTGGCGGATGACTAGTTCTTGGTTTTTCTTCAAATTCTCTAAAGCAATTTTCTCACCTACATTTAAATTATGTCTCCCATAGATTTTTTTAGGAATTTTAGAGAAGTCTTCCAGGACTAATTCTTTATACAGTTCAATGTGTGCATTTTCTGTCAATATTGGTGTAAAATTGGATTTCTTTTTAAAAGAGGTGTGTACATAATCATCCAATAGATATTCAGCTAATGAATCAGGTTCACTGTATATAATATTAGTTGTTATTCTACTCTCCATTTGGTCCGTAAGGATAGGCGTTGCATTTATTTCTTTTTAAGTTTTTTGCTAGCAAAATATTTCTGTAGGGATAATTTTCGTGTAAAATTATTCAAGTCTACGAATAAATTAAACAAATTGTGTTTGTTAGATGGACTAAATGAGAGCCCTTTTCCCAAAACTCTTATTTCGTCATCACTCAAATGGTGAGACGATAGGTTGTAAATCCCTTTTTTTAGTGTCTGTAGTCTCTTTTCTTTGGAGGCTCTACTGTGTCCTCTGGATCCTCTTCTACGTGTCCCCTTTTGTTTTTTAGATTCGGGGTATGTGTCGTGAGGGGTTCGAGATAATGTGATATGTTCGTTTGTTGGTATCTTGGTACTGGACGTCTGTCTAAAAAATGAGAGTGTTCATTGTGTGAATCAGTGTTTCTTGCTACCGGAGACGTTGTGCTTGGTAACACCTATGAAAACCGGACACGTCAGTGTGCAGTAAAAGGTTTGATTAATCTAACGCACAACAACATAGTCATCGCATATTTATACTTTGTACACTGAAACTATGTAGAAACAAACTAACGAAATAATAGATGTATGCCTTCAAAAAAACTGTGAGAGGGAAGTTATATTTAGATTAGAGATGCGCAGCGCTTATAACTATGTAAATATCCATGAGAGCGCCATTACAGAGGCTAAGATATTTTTACCAAGTGAGTTAAGATACAAAAGGTAGGATGAGGATTGATCTAATAATGGGGATCGGATCTGAATGAAAATATTGATTCTGTTTTTTACTGGTTATTAAATGTTTATTAATTGCTGGAATATCTCCAATACACTTTTAAATATGCTATAAATTGTTTATAGACAAATGTATAAAGAATATTGCTGTATATGATGTTCATATGTATGCAGGAAATAGTATTGTATTAACTTAGATGTGACATGAATGTTATTTACAAACACCTGGCAATCATGTGACCAATTAAGAGAAACCAGGGTGTGTTTGTTAAACAGCCATTTTTATTGGTTAGTATAGGGTATATTAAGTAGCAAGATTTGTATAGTTTTATTCAGCCTGAGGAAACAGTACATGATACTGAGAAACGCGTAGCTGTGTTTTTAATGTGTTAAAATAAACACTTTTATTGATACATACTTGCTACTTTGCTTTTTATTTGGATATCCCTGCTTGGAGTAAGCCTCCAATTACCTGAGGAATTATAGTGCCTTCCTGACATCCACACACCTTAACTTTGCTGGTGACTACTATCTTGGCTACTGGGAGCTTTAGCCTGAGAGGAGAGTTTACCGGACAACTCTGAGGTTCCGGTCTGCCCAGTCAGCACCACATCTTGGTGCTTTCCTACACGTGAGTGCATTTGAGCTGCAATTTACAATTTGGTATACCATACGGAATTATGCTATGTGGCGCCTTCTCTGTTTCTTTATAGATTAATTCGTTGTGGGCGGCCTTATACATCGAGGAGAGCTGCCTTACACACCCCCATAATCATTGGGGACTTTGATAGAATTTTTTGGACTCTGATCTGTTTATTTTGATATTATCATCTATACAGGTTCTTTTTTCTGTAACCATTTACATATATGCTTGTATACCTATACAAATGTGATACTACTTTCTGTTAATAACTAATTAATATACTAAGAACTGTGGTTATCATTATCTTTGTGTATCTAGTTATTTAGCATATATAGATAGCGCCCCTATTTTATATATTATTGTACTATATATACCCTATAAATTGGGTGTGTATATATATATATATATACAATTTACTGGAAAAAAAACTTGCCAACAAAATAAAATTTAAAATAATGAACCATATTCTTAAAAATAAGAAACCCACTCCAAAAAAACCCTATAAAACCTCAAAAGTGTTACTCTTAGTTGATGGGGACTCTGGCTCTTCTTGATCCAATGTTGGGCCCTCTTCATCCAAGATCCAGGCACTGGCAGCCTCTTCCCCCACATCTTCTCCATAATCTTCTTCAATGCTGGGGCCCTCTTCATGACTCCAGGAGCCGGGGCTCCATCTTTGCGGCGGTGGAGGCGGTCTTCCGCTGCCTCTTTTGCCGCCTCGGCTCTGCAATCCTCGCAATTAGGATTTAAATTTAAAAAAGGTTATTGCTATTGGCTGATTCATATTAGCCGATAGGAATTGACTGATTTGAAATCAGCCAATCGGAATTAAGTTGTATCGCTATGTATTGGGATTCCGTGATTCCGGGATTTCAGTGTGCGGCGTCAATCACTTGAAGAGGAGGGCTCCCTGAAGAGAACCGAAGATTGCGGAGTGGAGGCAGTGGAAGAGGCCCAAGGAAGTCTACCTCTGTTGCTGCAAAGATGGGCCCCCGGCTCCTGAATGAAGAGGGCCCGCCATTGAAGAAGATTGTGGAGCAGTCTGTGGAAATCCGCCTCCGCAAAGATGGGTCTCTGGCGTCTGGGCCTTGGATGAAGAGGGCCCAACATTGGATCAAGAGTTGCTGGAGTTCCCATCAACTGTGAGTAATACTTTTGGGATTAGATTGGGTTTTTTGGGGTGGGTTTGTAATTTTAAATTTTTTTATAGGCTAGGTTTTTTACAGTTAGATTTTGTTATTTTGGGTGGTGGGGGTTTCTTTAATGTAGGTGGGGGTTTTTGTAACTTTTTTTGCAAAAAACTAAGATCCCTTTAGGACAATGCCCTACAAAAGCCCTTTTAAAGGCTATTGTAATTTATTTTAGTGTTAGGGATTTTTAAATTGAATTTTATTTTTATTTTATGGGGAATGTAGTATAGTGTTAGGTATAACGATTTTTTATTTTGGAACTGTAGTTTATTTTGTAACTTAGTTGGGTTAGTTTAGAGGGGGGTTAGTTTAGAGGAGGAGGTTAAGTGTTAGTGTAGTTCTAGTTTGTGTTTGGAGCTGGTGGTTTAGGCCTTAATCTCCTAACTGTCCTCTCATCCCTGTATGGGGTTGATTAGGTGATTATTGATGAAATACCATTTATTAGGCCTTAATCAACTAACCACCCACCGTACCTGTATGTGGTTGATTAGGAGATTATTAATGGTTACCATTTATTAGAAAAGAAAAAAAAAAGAAGAATTGCCAGTGTATATAAAATAAAAATTAAATTTTATTAGATTCCATAAGTAAAACACAGAGGGGCAGTTCCCCTTATATAGAAAAGACTGACGCGTTACGGCAGGGTGCCGTACTCATAGTCTCTTAAAATCAGAATGATCTGCTAGACTTTAAAAACCCCTCTCTGGGCCCTGATTGGTTAAAAACATTTAACCAAATTTTTAAAGGAACAGGAGCATACAAAGAGAGTACGAATCAATTAACAAACAATTGAGGGGGCAGCCACATTCTTAATAGGCTAAATGATATATACATAAATGGTACACATAAATATAGTTTCAATAATATGCTATACAATTTTCCATTGTGACAATAGCTATTTATAAACAATCCTCATACACATATGTGTGTAAATCAAAACCATATGATAATATTTAATATGCTATCACCCCCAAAATGCCTAAAAGTCAAACAAGCATATCGACATAAAGAAATACACAAAATCTTATTTAAACTATGGATATCCAGCTTATATTAGGGACATTAGGGATATCATGTCCTATGGTGGGAGCCTGGAAAACTTGCTGGACAATAGGTATACAGGTGGCCCTCGTTTTACAACGGTTCAATTTACACCATTTCAGAATAACAACCTTTTTTTCAGTCATGTGACTGCTATTTAAAAGCATTGAGAAGCAGTGCATTTATTGAAATAGCCAGTAGGTGGAGCTGTCGGCTTGTGTTGCAGTAAAGCAAAGCAAGCTGAAATTAATCAGTTTAACCAGACCTGAGCTATCAAGCAGATTTCAAAGGAACAAGATCTTCCTGTCTATAAATCAGTCCAGATTGGAATGCATAGAAAGAACTGTTTGCAGAAAAATGCAAGTGAAGTCTGTGTTGTGTGATTATTTTATTAGGTTTATAATGCTGTTTAGCAAATGTTTTTGTTCATTTAACTTAGTTAAATTATATATTCTGTGTTGTGCGATTATTTTATTAGGTTTATAATGCTGTTTAGCATTTAAAGTCTTCATTTCAAAGCTTTAAAAATAATGTATTAGGTGTTACTTATGACAATTTTGAGAGGGGCCTGGAACCTATCTCCCTCACTTCCCATTGACTTACATTATAAACTGGGTTTCAATTTACAACGGTTTCGATTTACAACCATTCCTTCTGGAACCTAACCCCGGCGTAAACTGAGGGCTACCTGTATAAATGTAATTGGTCATATTATTGTAGGACAGAAACAATGTAGTTATAAATTATGGGGCAATAGTTAAAAAGAAAATACTGAAATATTAAATGTGAAGGTGAAATGTACTAAATGAATAGTAATTAATCAAAAAATGTACAAAAGCAGTGCAGGTCATAAAATCCATTCTAAGATATAAAATAGAAGGAATCTTGGTTTGGAGCCTAAAAATCCAGTACATCTCTTGTCTAGAAAGTGCTTGAAATGTATTACCTTCTCTTTTTTGTTCCCACACCTTCTCTATGACCATCCATTTCAAAGTGTCACAATTTTTATTGCGCCTAGTAACAGAGTGATCCACCACTGGGGTACTAATCCTGCCCACATTGATAGTCGACAGATGTTCACGTATACGGGAATGTACTTCCCTTGTCATTAATCTGACATACTGAAGTTTACAAGAAGAGCACCACAGTAGGTAGATGGAATATGTCGATCGACAGTTTAGACAGGAGTTAATAGTGAAAGTTTCCCCTGTTACAAATGATTGAAAGATTGAATCAATGTGTACATGTTCGCAGGCTTTACATTATGTGTAGCCACACCTAAAGGTCCCTTTGTGTCTCAGCCAAAAAGAGGGTGGTAGAGCTGACACTGGTTTTCTTAATTGAGATGGAGAAACCAAACTCCCAATGGTCTTGTTCCACCTATAGGAGAATCTACAACCTTTCTTAACAATATCTACAAGACCATCCTCAGCTGCTAGTAAGTGCAAATACTTTCATATTATTCCACAAATATCCTGGTATTGGGCAGAGTAGTCCGTTACAAAGGTGACCCTGTCAGAATTCCCCATGTATCTAGGTCCATCCTGTAAGAGGGTATCTTTATCAATATTATCAACCTCTCTCTGTGCCCTATTGATTGTGTTGCTCTATATAGCCTCGTTCATGAAATCTTTTGTGAAGGTCATTTGCATGTTTGTCAAAGCTGATTGGTGTGGTACAGTTTCTCTTCAATCTTACTAACTGTCCCTTTGCTATTGAGTAAGGTACATGATGGGGATGACAGCTATCAGCGTGGAGAAGGCTGTGTCCAGAGATAGGCTTTCTATATACCTCAGAGGTAATGTGGCCTGTTGGTTGGCCCACTAGTTGCAGGTCCAAATAGTGTCTAATTCAAAGGTATAACGTAAGCCCAAATCATTCAAATCTATAAACTTGACAAACTCCTGGGCCTCATCTTTGCTTCCTTCCCAAACAAACAACAGGTCATCTATAAAATGACGGTACATCTTAATAGCAGACCTGAATCTGTTGCTGTCTGCATAGATGTGGGACAGCTCCCACCAACCCATGTATAGGTTGGCGTAGGTGGGCGTAAATTTAGCACTCATTGCTGTCTCACATCTCTGCAGATAGAACACATTTTCAAATTGAAAAAAAGTCAACAAAAACCGGGTGACCTCGAGTACAAATACCCTGAAAGGCTCACTGTGTGCCGTTTCAATTACCAAAAAATATTCTATTGCTTTCAAACCCATTTCATGGGGAATGGATGAATATAAGGCAACAACATCCACAGTGAGCCATCCAGAGATCGCCGACAATTCCACCCGTTCAATTACATTCAGTATATCTTTTGTGTCTTTAACGCAGCTGTGCAGGGCTTTGACCAGGGGTTGGAGAATGTCATCTAGCCATTCAGATAAGTGCTCCAGCATAGGCCCTATGCCACTCACGATGAGTCACGCTGCGCCGCTATAGCCGTTGCTAGGGGCGAAGCGTCTCCTTCCTGCTCGTTGCCTAGGGATGTGTCGGCTCAGGATGCGTGCAGTGCTGACCTCATCACCGCACACTCCTGATGCCAATCCTCTCCTTATTTAAACTGGCAGCAGATGATTTGTCACTGCCCAAGTATAGGTGCTACTTCGTGTACTCCTGGGTGTGATAGATCGTTTGCTGGGCAGATTTATTGTTGCTTATCCCTGCCTGTCTCACTACGCTACCTGGTTAACCCCTGCACTACTGACTGATATATTGTTGCTGAACCCTGCCTGTCTCACTACGCTACCTGGTTAACCCCTGCATTACTGACTGATATATTGTTGCTGTACCCTGCCTGTCTCACTACACTACCTGGTTAACCCCTGAATTGCTGGACTTATTTATTGTTGCCGAATCCTGCCTGCCTGACCATTCTTGTAATTTGCCTTGTGCTGTCCTGCCTGTGGTGAGTGCCGCTCTCCTTATTTGTCTAATATTCTCTGTTCTGGGATATTCCCTATCTTTCCGGCTCGACGCCGGGATAACAAGACTACTGACCGAGTTCAGTCTGATAGAGGAATATCCCACAAGCATTACATTATACTTGGGCCATGCAGCCAGATGAGGTGGCACAAGCTGTTTATCTACAGGGACAGATGTTTGGAACCCATACCACACAGCTGCAGAATATGGATTCAAAGCTTGAGGCTATTACCGCTCAACTCGCCTTACTAGTTGCCGCGAGGGATGCCGCTCCTGTTGCTATACCACCAGCCCCTACTCCCAGTGCCGTGACTTCTCCCTCCACTCCTGAAAGTATACCCCAGATACCCTTGCCTGACAAGTTTGACGGTACTACTAACTGCAGGGGCTTTCTGAACCAATGCAGGCTGCACTTCCGCAATGATCCTCACACCTTCCAGTCTCATCAGTCAAGGGTCACCTTTATCATTTCTTTGTTAAAGGACAAAGCTCTAGCCTGGGTCTCTCCCCTTTTGGAAAAGAATGCTACACTCCTGCAGGACGCCGATGATTTCATTACTGCCTTGTCTTCTGTGTTTGGGACTTC
Organism: Bombina bombina; assembly: GCF_027579735.1. NCBI lineage: Eukaryota > Metazoa > Chordata > Amphibia > Anura > Bombinatoridae > Bombina > Bombina bombina. The sequence continues at coordinate 401,658,721 of NC_069501.1, read as the reverse complement.
TGGCCGTACCTCTGCTGCAGAATATTCTCTCCTGGATCTCCGCCAAGGCAGTAAAACCGTTGCACAATTTGCCATTGAGTTCCGCACCTTGGCACTAGAAACCACTTGGGATGGCAGTGCTCTCAAGGCAGCCTTCAGGAGGGGTCTCCATGAATGCATCAAAGATGAACTCACTTATCGTGATATTCCCTCTTCTTTGGATGATTTCATAGCGCTTTGTATCAATCTTGACACTCGCTTTCAGGAAAGACAAGCTGAGAGAGACAGAACTAGGAGGGTCCTTCTCTGCCGACCTCCTGTTCACCCAATTTCAACAGCTACTGCTACCCCTTCAGCTACTCCAGTTACCTCAGTAGAGAGTTCTCTCCTCCTTCAAACCTTCAGAGTCTGAAAGACAGAGAAGAAGGAGACTAAGAGTATATTTTTATTGTGGATCTAACACCCACCAGCTGAAGGACTGTGACATTAGGCCGGGAAAAGCCAATGCTTAGGGGATAACACTGCGGTACCTCTAAGCATGGTCTCAACAAAATCCCCTCACTCCTCTCGACTCCTGGTACCTGTTACCCTTACCTTCCTTCAGAATACTGTCCACACTCAAGCCTTCATTGATTCAGGGGCAGCTGGAAACTTCCTGGATCACCGTTTTATGATACAAGCCGGTTTACCTCTTCTGCAGAAAAGACACTGTCTCAAAATAACCACTCTGGATGGCACCCCCCTTGGTTCTGGCATGATCCATTTTGAGTCAGCACCCCTGACCCTAAATGTTGGAGTCCTCCACTCTGAACAGCTGCAGTTTGAGGTCATTCATTCCCCAGCACAGCCTGTCATCCTTGGTCTTCCTTGGCTATGGATACACAATCCACAGTTCGACTGGGCTGAGGGACAACTGGCCTCCTGGGGTACCTCCTGTTTCCAGTCCTGTCTTGCTAAAGTCATTCCTCTGCCCCATATTCCCATAACCAGTATACAGACTCCTTCAAACCTTCCTTCAGCATACACGGACTTTTGCGGATGTGTTTGAGAAAAAAAGCAGTTGATGTGCTGCCACCCAAATGTCCTTATGACTGCAAGATCGACCTCTTTCCCAGTGCCCCACTTCCTAAAGGGAGGACTTATCCACTCTCCAAGGCTGAAACCAAATCCATGGAGGAGTACATCCAAGAGAACCTAGCCAAAGGCTTCATTCATCCTTCCTCCTCTCCTGCTGGGGCTGGCTTCTTTTTTGTCAGTAAGAAGGATGGCGGGCTCAGACCCTGCATTGACTACAGGGCCTTGAATAAAATAACCATCAAGAATCGCTATCCCATACCTTTTATCACTGAACTGTATGACTCACTCCAGAATGCCTGCTTTTTACCAAATTGGACTTACGTGGGGCATACAATCTGATTCGCATATTTCCTGGCCACGAATGGAAGACCACCTTTAACACAAGATCTGGGTATTATGAATATCTTGAAATGTCCTTTGGACTGTGTAACGCCCCTGCAGTCTTCCAAGCATTCGTCATCAATGTCTTCCGTGATCTCCTTAACCACACAGTCATCGTTTATCTGGATGATATCCTTGTTTTCTCTTCCACTTTAGAGGAGCATCATAAGCACGTGAGACAAGTGCTTCTTTGCCTCAGAGAGAATTCTTTGGTAGCCAAATTAGAAAGTGTGAGTTTGATCGGGAGCAAATCCAATACCTTGGTTATGTCATCTCAAAGGAGGGTTTTGCCATGGATCCCGCTAAACTCACCGCAGTTCTTCAATGGCCTCAACCTACCTCTTTAAAGGAATTGCAGAGGTTCTTGGGATTCTCCAATTACTACTGCAAGTTTATAAGGAACTTTTCACAAACAGTGGCTCCTCTCACTGAATTGACAAAGTGGAACAAAGACTGTAAACATTGGCCCCCTGAGGCCATAAACGCCTTATCTTGTCTGAAAAAGGCTTTTTGTTCAGCTCCTGTCCTTCGCCATCCTGATCCTGACCTACAGTTCACTTTAGAGGTTGATGCCTCTGAGATAGGAGCTGGAGCAGTTCTTACCCAGAGGGACCCTTTGACTTAAAAATCACACCCTGTAGCATTTTTCTCTAAATGCTTTACTCCTGCTGAGAGGAACTACTATGTGGGTAACCGTGAACTCTTAGCCATTAAGATGGCCTTGACGGAATGGCGTCACTGGTTAGAGGGTACCGCCAATCCTATTCAGATTCTAACCGATCACAAGAATCTGACTTACCTAGAGACTGCTCATCGACTCAATCCCCGACAGGCAAGGTGGGCTTTCTTCTTTTCCCGTTTTAACTTTGTGGTCTCTTATCTTCCAGGACCAAAAACAAGAAGGTGGACACCCTTTCCCATCAGTTCCCTCACTCATAATAATAACGTATTTACTTTTTTTGAAATCTTGTATCGAGTTTATATTATTAGCTATCCATCTGATTAGCAATAGCTCTTTATTTGAGTTTTATAGAATAAACATTGATTCATTATATTATATTTACCTTTTTTGCTCTTTTTTATCATTACCCTAATATGGTATTTTCTACAGTGTTACTAATATACATTAGAATTTTTAGAATAGTTTTATTTGATCTCATTAGTATTAACCACCTTATATCCTTATTCCCTATACAGTGTTTGAATAGCAGCCAGAATCTATTGTGTTAAAGCATATATATATTTTGCTAAAGCTTGTGCATAGTGCAACCCTTGATATATTATGTGTGCCCCATTTGGTCCTTGTAAAATTGCCTGTGCCCTGCTGGGTCCCTGAAAATTATCTGCTCTAGTGTGTATGATCATACCTCGTCCCATAGATCTATTATAACTGGTATTTCTGCTAACTATTTCCTGTGGAAAAACGCCACTGTCCTCTCCACCTGACTGCCCACTGTCATCCCCTGAGTCTGCTTCACTGTCAGAAAATGTCACAGTTTTCTTAACCCTATTTCTATGTCTCCTATGGCCTCTACCTCTTAATGAACCTCTGACATTGCCCTGAAATCTTCTATACTGAAACCTTTGACCTTTATTCCAGATATAGATCTTACCATTGTCATAGTCTGATTTATCTCTTAAGAATTTGGTATGCTTAATGCCAATAATTTCACTCTTGATCTCAACCATCCTACTTAACAAGAAACCGTCAAACCTTGGATAGTCTACATTATTAGAACAACCATTCAACAATAATTGTATAGCATCAATTTCTGTTCTGATGTTGCGCAATAATTCTGACTTATGGTCAATTAACAATTTCATTAAGTGCATGGAGCAATCACTTAACACATTATTCCACATAACAATAAACTCTTGATTATTAGTTTCAAAGGTAGGGAATTTGCTGATACCAGACCTCTAAGTAAGGCATTATATTTCTCAAGAGTCCAGATATCCCACTTGAGTTTTTTTCTCTTTAATTATCAAGCGTTCCATATCTTCAAATAGCATAGGTAAATCATAGTTAGTACGATCTTGTGAAAACACTTGCTTTACATGCTTGACTGAAGCGGATATTGTTTGTTAGGCTCATTGGTGGTAACATTAATTATAAAAGTGTTGTCACATTAATTTTTTTTACTTCAACAGCGTGTTACATGTGGTAGCGGTACATTGTGGAATTGGAAAGCTGATTGCTATTTCACTGTGGTGTGAACTATTGAGCAGATACAAGTATGTTTCTCTGGGAACTTTCTTTTTTGGTACCATTTATTAGGCCTTAATCAACTAACCACCCCCATACTGGGAGGAATGGGGGACCGGATTTGAAGTGTCCCCTATTCTCCAAGAAGGTAGCACCCCCAAATAAGTAGCATCCCTAGGTGCTTCATTAAGTTGCCGACAACATACTAACAGGCCAACTTGATCTCTTGAACCTTACTCGAACGACACCCCTTAAGTAGCAGTGGACCGGGGTTAAATTCTGGTCTGGCACTGAGTTTCAGGAGCCCACATAGGCCAGAGAGGTTTTGCCGGTCCTCCATTGGTTGGCTGTGGACGGCGAACCCTGGCTCAATTCCTATCCGGAGCTGAGTTCCAGGAGCCAGATTAGGCTAGAGAGGTTTTGTCGGTCCTCCAGGGATTGGATTGGTGGTCCGGGGCTCAATTCTGGTCCAGCGCTGAGATCCAGGAGCCCGGATTGGCCGAAGAGGTTTTGCCAGTCCTCTGCCGGCGTTTTAGTGCATCTCTGTGACACATTATGTAAACATTTATGATAATGTTATTGACATAGCTTCATAGTTATAATGGGAAGGTTTATTATTTATAGTATAGTTTATTATAGTGAGTTATTTTTTGACAGTAGGCAGTTAGCTGGGGTGTTCCAGGGGAGTTTTGTTTACACATGAGGAGCAGTGGCATTTTGCGGCCTTCTAATTACCAAAAAGCGACACCAAAACCATATATGACTGCTATTTCTGAACAAAGGGGATCCCAGAGAAGCATTTACAACCATTTGTGCCATAATTGCACAAGCTGTTTGTGAATAATTTCAGTGAGAAATCTAAAATTGTGAAATATTTAACGTTTTCTTTTAATTTGATCGCATTTGCCGGTGAAATGGTGGCATGAAATATACCAAAATGGGCCTAGATCAATACTTTGGGATGTCTTCTAAAAAATATATATACATGTCAAGGGATATTCAGGGATTCCTGAAAGATATCAGTGTTTCATTGTAACTAGCGCTAATTTTGAAAAAAAGTGGTTTGGAAATAGCAAAGTGCTACTTGTATTTATTGCCCTATAATTTGCAAAAAAATCAAAGAACATGTAAACGTTGCATATTTCTAAACTCAGGAAAAAATTTGGAAACTATTTAGCATGGGTGTTTTTTGGTGGTTGTAACAGATTTTGGGGGTCAAAGTTAAAAAAAAGTGTGTTTTTTTTCCATTTTTTCCTTATACTTTATAATATATATAAATTTATATATTAAATTTAAATATATATATAAATACTTTATAATATATATTTCCTTTACTTTATAATATAGTAAATTATAAGATATGATGAAAATAATGGTATCTTTAGAAAGTCCATTTAATGGCAAGAAAAACGGTATATAATATGTGTGGGTACAGTAAATGAATAAGAGGAAAATTACAGCTAAACACAAACACCGCAGAAATTTAAAAATAGCCTTGGTCCCAAACGGACAGAAAATGGAAAAGTGCTGTGGTCATTAAGGGGTTAAAGGGATACTAAACCCACATTTTTTCTTTCATGATTCAGATAGAGCATGCAATTTTAAGCAACTTTTATCAATTTTTCTTTGTTCTCATGCTATCTTGATTTGAAAAAGCAGTACTGTAAACTTTAGAGCCGGCCCATTTTTTTGTTCAGCACCTGGGTAGCACTTGCTGATTGGTGGCTAAATGTATCAAACCAATCAGCAAGTGCTACCAAGGTGCTGAACTAAAAATGGGCCAGCTCCTAACCTTACATTACTGCTTTTTCAAATCAAGATACCAAGAGAACAAAGAAAAATTTGATAATAGGAGTAAATTAGAAAGTTGCTTAAAATTGCATGCTCTATCTGAATCATGAAAGAAAAAAATTGGGTTTAGTGTCCCTTTAAGCTTAGGTTTTATTTATTTCACTGGGAAGTTTTCATTTATTTTAAAGTTGTTATATTTAAGTTTAATTTATAGTTAGTTAGATTTTTCTTTGCATAAATGTTTTATAGATGATCCATTTATATAGCCCATACCGTTTTTTTTTTTAAATGTATAGTTTTGCTTATTTTTAAATAACATTGCTCTGATTTTCAGATTCCTATCCAAGCCCCAAAGTTTTAGGAGAATGCAGATGTATACCTACTCCAGCTTGCTTCTGTTTGTGTAAAGAGTCTTTTTATATGCAGAGGAAGGGGGGTGGGGGGGAGTGTCTGCTATTTCCCACTTGCAGTGGGTGTTCCAGCTACCTTTTTAACAGAGCTAATCTGGGAGCTTCTAAGTAAGTTTTTATACGGTTTTATACTAGATTTTTATATCATTATCTGTGCATATTATTCTTTATAGTAGTGTCTATTACATGCAGTTAAATGAAAATTGGTGTATACTGTCCCTTTAAGCTTAGGTTTTATTTATTCCACAGGTAATTTTTTATTTATTTTAAGGTAGTTATATTGTAAATTTAATTTAAAGTTAGGGGGTGTTAGGTTTAGGGGTTAATAGTTTAATTTAGTTTGTTGCGACGTGGGGGGTCGCAGTTTAGGGGTTAATGGTTTAATTTAGTTTGTTGCGACATGGGGGGCCGGCGGTTTAGGTGTTAATAGGTTTATTTAGGGAGTCGCAATGTGGGGGGTCGTTGTTTATGAGTTAATAGTTTAATTTAGTTTGCCGCAATGTGGGGGGATGGCAGTTAAGGGGTTAATAGATTTATTTAGGGAGTCGCGAAGTGAAGGGGTCGGCGGTTTAGGGGTTAATAGGTTTATTTAGTGTTTGCGATGAGGGGAGGGAGGCGCTGGATTAGGGGTTAATACTTTAATTTAGTGTTGGCGATGTGGGTGGGTGGCGGATTAAGGGTCAATAGGTTTATTATAGTATTTGTGATGCGGGGGATGGAGGTTTAGGGGTTAATAGGTAATTTATGGGTGTTAGTGTACTTTTTAACATATTTTTTATGAGTTTTGTGAAACGTTTTTGTTTCGCAAAGTCCATAATTACTGATCTTTGATTGCAGAATGGATCGCTGCGGTATGAGCTATAACGCTAGCTGAATAGCTGTAATGCACAACTTGTAATACGGGTGAGCTGAACATTCCACACTCAAAGGGCCATTTTTGGAGTGTGGAATGGATCATTGAGGTATAGGCTAAAACACTAGCGGAATAGCCGCACTGCGTGACTTGTAATACGGGTAAGCTGACTATTCTGCACGCAAAGGCCAATTTTTCAGCGGTATAGCCGTACAGCACAACCTGTAATCTCCCTTATTGTGAGCATTACCTGCAGCAATGTTAGCAAGACAAGAATCACATCTTTCACCTCAATTTTTGCTTCCTTCCAAATAGTTACCAGGGACCTTCTATGGCACAAACACTCTAAGCTTTCATGATTCTTCTAATTTGATTACAACATAGTCAAACTGCATTAAAAAAAAAGAATAAAAATGACAGGCAAGATTTCAGAGAGAAATAATATGCATACCCATGAACATATACACAAATTCTACCATGGTAGTGCTCTTTAAGATTCTAGCATACCTGGCAGGCATATTAAATTCATCTTATAATTTAATATATATGTTTTCCGCTGCTGAATTGCATGGCTAAACGAGGGAACTGGCTATAAATACTCATCTGTGTTTGCATTTCATATGAATGACAGCACTGAAATGCTCTGGTTTAATTACATGAGTCATTGTCAGAATCAGGATAACGAGAAGGATGCCGTATGGAGTTTTGTGTATCCAGCCCTGGATAATTTTATATTTGTGCCCTCTGAGCCCTGTCTTCATTTATCAAGAGAATATGAAATATAAAAATGAGAGCTAAGAAATAGAATATATTCTGAAATACTAAATTCTGACATATTTCTCCTGGGGCAAATGATATAGAAGTACAACAAGACAATGGAGAATGAATCAAGCCACACACGCAGATTGGATGGAAATACTTAGCATAGTTTTACCCACGGCGCTGCTTTTACATTCCAATCCTTTAACTATATGCATTAACACTGAAAGGCAGATAGATTGAAATAAGAGTTAATCCCTGTAGGTTTGCACAGCCACACAGTCATATGAGTTCGGGACACACAAATCAATGAAAATCCATTCATGTAAATATATTTCAGCTTCAACCTTTACACATGGGAAGTTAAAATCCACATGTTCTGTTAAAATACATTATTTCAAGAATGTGCATGCATACTTTATAGCTGTTGAATATATATATTTAGCTTCTTTACCAAAATATACCCAAATGCATGTTTTAAACCCTGACATCTCCTACAAAACTTAAAGGGATAGTAAACCCCAAAAATTTATTTTATGATTCAGATAGAAAATACAATTTTAAAGAACTTTGCAATTTACTTCTATTATCAAATTTGCTTCATTCTCTTGTTATCTATTGCTGAAGGAACAGCACTGCACTACTGACAGGAAGCATAACACATCTAGTTAGCCAATCAAAAGAGACAAATGTGTGCAGGCACCAATTAGCAGCAACTCCCACTAGTGTATGATATGTGCGTATTCTTTTTTTTAACAAGGGTTACTAAGAGAACAAAGTACATTTAAAAATAGAAGTGAATTTAAAAGTGTCTTAAAATGACATGCGCTATCTGAATCATGCAAGTTTAAGCTAGTCTTTCCTATCCCTTTAAAGGGACAGTAAAGTCAAAATTAAACTTTCATGATTATTATTATTATTATTAATATTGTTTATTTATAAAGCACCAGCATATTACGCAGCAATGATGTAGCACTAAGTATACAGTTATCAAGTACAATAATAGAAGACATTTACATAAATCATAAGTATACAGTTATGGAGTACAATACATTTACATACATCGTAAGGGTACAGTGCCCTGCACTTGAGTCACTGTGAGCTGAAAATAAATAAAATAAAATCTTTATATAAAGTGATCAACAGCACAGGTGGACTCATGAGCTTACATTCTAAAGGCTGTACATGGAGACGTTGAGGGAGAGGGAAACATAAGTAGTAGATACATCTTAACATAAGTTATACACATCCTTGAACAGACATTTTTTTTAAGTAACACTTGAAGTTATTGAGACTGGAGGAAAGTCTGACTGAGTAATGCAAGGAGTTCCATATGATAGGTACAGTTCTAGATATGTCTTGCAGATGAAAGAATTAGGAAGTAATGCAAATGAGGAGAGAAGAAGTAGGTCTTCCTGGAGTTTAAGTGAAGTCAGTGAAGGTGTTTGCAAATAAGTGGAGCGATGCTTAAGGAAAAAAAGCCTGGCAAAGACATTTAAGATGGATTTCAGTGGGGACAGGCGGTAGCTTGGGAGATCAGAGAAGACAAAATTGCAGTAGTCAAGGCGGGAAATTATTAGGCAGCGGAAGAGAATCTTAGTTGTGTCGAAGTATGAAGTGACACATTTTAAAGATATTTTTAAGGTGGAAGGGGCAGAAGTTAGCAAAATACTTAATGTGGGGAGCAAAAGAAGGTTCTGAGTCAAGTGTAATCCCAAAGCAATTGTTCTGAGGGGTAGAAGCAATGACAGAGTTGTCCACAGTAAGTGAGATTTGGGGAATGGGGAGATTGGCAGAGGAAGGACATAGAAGGAATTCAGTTTTTGAGAGGGTCAGCTTTAGGTAGTTAGGAGCCATTCAGGATGAGGTATTAGCTGGCCAGCTGATGACAAGAGTCAGCAGTGAAGAATAAATATCTGGTGCAGAAATTTAGATTTGGGTGTCGTCATCATAAAGATGGTTCAGATAGAGCATGCAATTTTATACATCTTTCCAATTTACTTCTAATATCTAAATTGCTTCATTATCTTTGTATCCTTTGCTGAAAAGCATAGCTAATTGGACTCTGGAGCCGCAAAGCACTTTTGAGAGCTAGATGGTGATTAGTGGCTACACATATTTGTCTTGTTATCATTGGATCACCTGTATTCAGCTAGCTCCCAGTATTGCATTGCGTTTCCTTCAAAAAAGGATGCCAAGAAAATCAAGCAAATTTGATAATAGAAGTAAACTGGAAAGCTGTTTAAAATTGGATACTCTGCCTGAAACATTAAATATTTATTTTTGTTAAGTCTCCCATTAAGGAGATTAAACAAAATAAATTTGAACAGCCAATAGGATTTAAGCAGCTCTCATCCTTTTGGCTGATTTGAATTTTGCAGCCAATAGGAATGCAACAGTACCCCAATATAAAAGGGGTACCTTGCATTCAAGCTTCAGTGTGCGAAGTTGATCGCATGAAGAGGACGTTCCGCGCTGGATGTCGCCGCCGGTCCTGGACAGCTCCGCGCTAGCACAGCTTCGCGCCACCGGAATGAAGATAGAAGATGCCCCCCACGATGGATGAAGATGTCCCCACCTGGATGAAGACTTCTCGCTGCCTGGATGAAGATGGATGTCCAGACTTCAGGAACTGTGAGTAGATTTCCTGAGGTTAGCGTTAGGTTTTTTTAATTATTTTTTTTAGCTTAGGTCTTTTTTATTTTAATGGGCAGTAAAAGAGCTGAATGCCCTTTTAAGGGCAATGCCCATACAAATGCCTCTTAAGGGACAATGGGTAGCTTATTTTATTTTTTTAGACTTAGGTTTTTTTTATTTTTGTGGGTTGGTTGGGTAGGGGGTTTTACTGTTAGGGGGGACATTGTAATTTTTTAATGTAAAAGAGCTGTTTAACTTAGGGCAATTCCCTTCAAAAGGCCCTTTTAAGGGCAATTGGTAGTTTATTGTTAGGTTAGGGGGTGTTTTTATTTGGGGGGGTGTTTTTATAGGGCTATTAGATTAGGTGTAATTTTCATTATTTTGGATAATTTTGTTTATTATTTTTTGTAATCTTAGTGGCTTTTTATATTTTGTCATTTTAGTGGGGGTTTTTTTTGGTAATGTTAGATTTTTTTTATTTTTTCGTAGTGTTAAGTTATTTTAATCTTGTAATTTAGTTTTTTTTATTTGTAGTTTATTTTATTTTCTTAAAATAGTTATGTTAGGTTAATTTATAGTTTAATCTTAGTTTTTTTTATTTAACAGGTAAGTTTTTATTTCTTTTAAGATAGTTATATTGTAAATTTAATTTAAAGTTAGGGGGTGTTAGGTTTAGGGGTTAATAGTTTAATTCAGTGATATGCGATGTGGGGGGCCGGCGGCTTAATAACTTTATTATAGTAGTAGCGGTGTGGGGGTGCGGCGGTTTAGGGGTTAATAGGTTTATTTAGTGTCAGCGATGTCAGTGGGGGCGGTTTAGGGTTTAATAGGTTTATTTAGGTGTTAGCAATGCAGGGGTGGTGGTTTAGGGGTAAAAGGGATATGAAACCCACATTTTTTCTTTCATGATTTAGAAAGAGAATGCAATTTTAAACATCTTTCTAATGTACTTCTATTATCTAATTTGTTTTATTCTCTTGATATTCCTTGCTGAAAAGCATATCTAGATATGCTCAGTAGCTGCTGATTGGTTGCTGCACATAGAAGCCTTCATGTGATTGGCTCACCCATGTGCATTGCTTTTTTTTCAAATAAGGATATCTAAAAAATGAAGCAAAATAAATAATAGAAATAAATTGTAATGTTGTTTAAATTTGAATGTTCTATCTGAATCATGAAAGGAAGATTTTGGGTTTAGTGGCCCTTTAATCACTTATTTAGTGTCGGCAATATCGGGGGCGGCAGACTAGGGGTATTTAGACTAGGGGTTTATGTTAGGGTGTTAATTTTTTTTCTAAGACTTTCTCTCCATTGATGTCTATGGGGGAAAGCGTGCACAAGCACGTAAAGTCAGGCCTTGGGTTTTGTTCGGTATGGAGATTATCGCACCATACCGCACAACAAAAGAAGGTTTTTCAGTAACTTGTAATGGCAGCACTATTGAGAGAGTGCGATATAGCTACATTTTTTGCGTTATTTACGCACCTGGTTTAGCGCACAACTTGTAATCTTGCCGATAGGGAGGTGTTAGCGTAAGTGAACATCAGCCACCTTTAATGACTTTCACTTCAGATTTTGGACAGTGTGCCTCTGTCAGCTATTTCTCATTGTGTATATTGCTTTTATTTTGGAGAAAACCTTTTTCTGTGCAGAATATGATTTTTCTCTTGCAGTGGAGCTGCACATACTGCCTTCTTTTTTTCACTCTGTGGAGCAGGGATTTATATTTTTTCTTTAATCTTTATTAGTTTAGTAGTAGTAGTAGTTGTAGCTTTAATTATATATTGCAGTGGGGGCATTGCTGGGAATCGGGATTGGTAGGGCTCCGGCTTTTGTTGGGGAAAAAAGTTGTAATTTAACCTTCTGTGCAAAAGTTAGATTTTTTTTCCTTGCAGTGAGTGAATCACAATTCAACTGCACATTACTGCATTATTTATTTATTTATTTAACTCTGGGGAGCAGAGATTTATAGTTTTTCTATAATTGTTTAGTGTTAAAGAGTTGCAGCATTTTGTATTGCAATAAGGCATTGCTGGTACTGTTAGTATTCCTGGTTTTGTTAGGGGATTTTTTTTATTTATTTAAACCCTCTGTGTGCAGAATCTGTTATTTCTGCATTGAGTTCATCACAGTTCAACTGCACATCAATGCATTATTTTTTTATTAGTATTTTTCTATAGTTAGTATATATATATATAACATTGTCTGTCAAAGTGTACTATATTTCCAAGCTGCAACTACCACCACCATTACCACCATCAGTACCACTACCACCAGCACAATTACTACCTGTGCAGGTATCTGCTTCTACTTGTCTAATGAGCAATAATGGGACAGGCACTGTTGCCTCTGCTTCACAGTCAAATATAATTTTTAAGGTCATTGTAACATAAAATCCCTTGTCCACCAGGAGTAGGAAATATGCAGGGCTAAGCGGTACCAGAACTAGAAGCAGCAGCAGCATCAGTAGCAGTAGAGGTCGTCTAAGCTCACCCATAAAACAAAATCAGACAGTGAGGGAAACTGAAAGTGAAGGTGCTGATTTGATATTGTTTGACTCCAAGCCTTAAAGTAGGATTGGGAGGGGTTTTGAGGTTAGCAACCGGCCTCTATGTACATGTCAGATCTTTAGAAAGTCTACTGCCAAAACCAACTGCATCAATGTTCACCCCAGTGCAAACATCAGTTCTACCACTGCCAGGTCTGCCTCTCTCCCTATTCCCTCCATGCTTTATATTAGCAGCTGAGTGGATTTATCAAAATCTGAAAGGCTGTCTCTGAGCAGCAGCAGCACAGATGCTGCAGGAGTATTATTATTATCAGGTATTTGTAGAGCGCCAACAGATTCCGCAGCACTGTAAACATAGTCGGTATACAGGATAACTTTTGTAGGGATCAAATGGGTATCATCAGCATATAAGTGGTACTGGAACCCAAAGGCGTATATAATTTTTCTAAGGAAGGATGTATAGAGAGAAAAAAGCAAAGAACCTAAGATGATGCCTTGCAGTACTTCTGCTGAGAGAGGCAAAGGATCAGAAGAGATACTGTTAAAAGAAACTGTAAACCAGGAGAGGGCTATGTCTCAGATGCCAACAGAATATAGGATTTTTAAGAGGAAAGGATGGTCAACTGTTTCGAAAGCAGCAGATAGATCCAAATGAATAAGTAAAGAGTAGTGTCCCTTTGCTTTAGCTGCTAGTAGATCATTTGTTGTTTTAGTAAGATCAGTTTCTGTTTAGTGTTTAGGGCAGAAACCAAACTGTAGGAAATCAAGTAAGGAGTTAGTTGAAAGAAATTGAGTTAGCTGATTATAAACTAGTTGTTCCAATAATTTGGAGGTAAAGGGAATTAAGGCGACTAGCTGATAGTTAAGGGATGGTGGGGTCCAGCGAGAACCTTTTTTTAGGATTGGTGTGACTGACAGGTGTTTGAATGTATAAGGAAATGTGACAATATAAAGAGAATGGTTAAAGAGATCAGTTAGTTCAGGGGTTAGAGAAGCAGGGAGAGAGGGAAGATAGAAGTCATGAAGGAAAAGGGTCAAGTGAACAGGTTGTGAGATGAGCAGAAGATAGGAGTATGAAGACTTTTTCCTCTGTTACAGGAGGAAAGTAACAGAGAGTTTGGTTAATAGAAGAGGTAGGTAGGAGGGCTGGGTTTTAGGGGTGTGATGAAGAGATGTCTTTTCTAATTGTGTCATTTTTATTTTTTAAGTGATCGGCAATAATCTGAGTAGTATGTTTGGTAGTGGGTGGAGGTACAGGCAGATGTAGAAGGGAGTTTAAGGTTGAAAACAGACTTCTGGTATTGGATGCAGAAGTTGATGTGAGGAAGGAGAAATAGACTTGTTTGGCCAGGCTGAGAGCAATGTTGTATGATCTGAGGAGAATTTATAATGCAAGAAATCAGCATGGGTGTGTGATTTTCTCCAATGACGTTTAGCAGTCCGTGAAGATAGCAGATCTGATTGGTGTGCCCTGGTGGTCATCAAAGGCATAATGCATGGTAAACATTGGAGGGTGCAGCTTTGTTGAGTGTTGATTTTAGTTCAGAATTATACTGTAAGGCTGCAAGAGAGATAAAATGTAGAGAAAAGGTTTCAGTTGAGTAGAAAAGTCTGTGAGATTCAAGTCATTTAAATTCCTGTAAGGTAGCAGTTTTTTTGGAGGCATGTGAGGATGCTGCAGTTAAAGTAAGAGAGAAAATTAGTAGATGGTAGTCAGAGTGAGGAAAGGGGAAGTTAGAGAACTTGGAAATGGCACAGAAATTGGTAAAGACGAGGTCAATTGAGTTGCCTTCACATTGGGTTGGAGATGTTGTCCACTAAGGCCAAAAGAGGTGGTAAGAGATAGAAGTTTAGGCAGCAGGCATGTTACAATTGTCAATGGGTATTTGAAGCGACGTAAGATGAGAGAAGAGGTGTTACAAGAAAGGAAGTGTGGGAGCCAGGTTTCAAAGTGGTCTATAAATTGTGATGCTGGGCCGGAGAGAAGCAGATAGCATGAACTTCAAAAGATGAAAAATAAAGGGAGGAGGTGAAGGAATACTGTGGAAGGTACAGTATGGAGAAAGAGGAATGCCTTCTCCCCCCCTCCTTCTCTGTTTCCTGGCCTGGGAGTGTGACTGAAGTGCAGGCCACTATAGGAAAGAGAAGATACAGCAGTTGAGTTAGAAGATTAGAGCCAAGTTTCTGTGAGGGCTAATAGCTTAAGTGATCCTGAAATGAATAGGTTGTAAATAGAAGTGAGCTTGTTGCATACAGAGTGTGCATATTAAAGGTCACAAGATAATTGTGCGTATTAACAGAAGCGCAGTTAATGAGGTTGAGAGGGTTACATGGGTCAGATTTTGGAAGTGTCAGTGGTGGTAGTGAGCAGAGGGTGAACCTGGGTGAACCACCTGCAAGAAGAAGAAATATAGCAAGAGAAAGAAGATGTGAGTGTGTCTCATGTGAGTGTTCAAGCTTAGAATCTGTGGAGCATGGTTGGCACTATGTGAGATAGGAATAGAGCTCATGTTTGTTTGCTTAGAGGGGAGAGGCTAAAAGAGAAAAAGAGATATGAAAAAGAGTGTTGGCTGTGAAAGGAGGAGCTGTGACTTTAAGGAGGGTAAAGGCAAACAGGAGAAGGTGTAGCATGTTTAACTGACAGGGGGAATTTAGGGAGATTAGAAATAAGAAAGTGCCTGTTAAATGTTGTCCACTCCATATATAACTGAATACACTTAAAAAGTAAACACTTAAAGAACTACACACGTGTAAAAATGTCCTGGCAAGCTATGATCTGACAAACTAGAGGTATCGACTTTATGTGTAATAGCAGTCAGATGGTCATAATAGCAGAGATCACAAATTGGTGCAGGAAAAACGAAAGGTCTAAGCCAGGGGTGTCCAAACTTTGCTCTCCAGAGGTTTTGGAACTACATTTCCGATGATGCTCAGCCAGCATTTTATCTAGCTGAGCATCATGGGAAATGTAGTTCCAAAACCTCTGGAGAGCAAAGTTTGGACACCCCTGGTCTAAGCAAACAATGCAGATGGCACCTTTTACAAGTGGAAAACAGACACAAGAAAGAAAGACACAAGAACGTTTTTTAGGCAATAAAATATAAAATTTAAAGAGAGCAAAAGCAGAGAGAGACAAAAAAAGAGTGAAGGTTCTATTTTCCCGAAGTTAGTACATATTTGTGGAGATTAAAGAGAGAGCAGTGTAAACCGAGTTCATATAGAGGATCTTTTTGAAGAATATATTATAATAACTATACTGTTTATATTATTATCTTTATCTTACATATTCCATGGGCAAGAATGATCAAAGTGAGAATAAGAAAATTCTCAAATTTGTCGTCAAAAAACTCACAAATGATATCACCATATTTATGAAAAGTTATGCGCCAATAAAGTCAAAACTTTTCATATGTGCGAACAAATTGACTCATGACCATTTGAAAGTCTTTAATATATGCAAATAAGTTGTCTGGAAATGCCTAATTCTTGTATTAATCTCTAATTTCATTTTAAAATGCCCGTATATGGGGGCAGAGCCAAAAGCCGGAGTAGGCAGACGTACATCTATTGATCTAATAGGCCTAAACTAGGAAAAAAGTTTATATTCTAAGCAACGATGGACCTAATTCTACATATGGACAACTACTAAGCAGTCCTTAAGTAAAGGATATTCTGCCTAAGACAGCTTATGTGTCTAATTCAGTGATTCACAAATTTTTCCGGAGGAAGCTGTCTGGGCCTACTCTCCCTACTATCGACATTAGTCGTAACCTAAGGCTCCTTGCAAAATGGAGGATCATCATAAGCTCTTGTATGCCCTGCTACAAGATCTAGATCGGCAGATGGAAAGCTGCTTTTTTTAATATATCAACCACGCTGCGATCGACGATGAGGGGACCATCTAGCAACGCCCTGTCTAGCAAGAGGCCTGAAGGCGCACAGATAGAGATATCTCAGGGTTGTCCGATTGCGATGCCTTACCCATCCCCTCAGTCGTACATCTGTGCCAAAGGCATGGGAGGCATATTGTTAACTTGCAGTGACCCGTTACTCTCCGACAACACTACAGCCGCAGCGAACATCCCTACAGTTACAGATTGGTCCCTGCCTGAGCAGCACAGCGCAGTTCAGCTGGAGGCGCCCCAGATACAGAGGAGGGGAATGAACTGGACAAGTTACCTGAAAACCACAGCCTAAACCCTCCTTGACAAGATGAATTATGATTTAGCCGGCAACTTTCCCTCAAGCCCGAAGGCCCCGATTATTGCGACACTAGATGCCGAGATCCGGTTAAAGTTATTCTCTACGCAGCAGTCCCTACCGCTCAACATCTCAGACGAATGTGGTTATACCCATAGAGCACTTTGCTACAGTCTTCTTGTATGCGCATATGACATGGTGCTAAAATTGCTGCTAAGCTCAGATGATATACTTCGCCTTGTTGTTCCTCAGTATCCTGGGTCTGACGAACTATCACTTGACTTTGTACTGAACCAGGGCCGCATAGGTGTGGGCTAAGTATATGAGACATTTTTCCCTATTCCAATTAAGCTGTATGGCAGTTTGGTCCTTTTTCTTATTAACTTTAATTTGACAGCTCTCTTACTTTGCAACCTCTGACCCTCTGGGAGGCAAGAATGAGCGGATGGCATGGGCATCAGTCAATGGATGAATCTGCCAGTCTTAACCCTAATTAACTCACATGTTTATATGTCCTTTCATACTCTCCTGTGCACCTATTAAGTGTATTAAGTTCTATCTTTATTTATGCTGCTCCCACATTATTGTAAAGGATAAGTTAACAAGTTTTCTTTAGCCACTTGGCTTTCTACTGTTAAATGAAGATTATCTAGTGTAATAATTGGTACTAGCCAAACATATTTACATTCTACTTTGGTAATGGCAAAACATGTACAAGCTAGAGTATAACAAAAATTCTCTTGGAATATAGTATAAACTTTTAGAATACTGCTGATGCCTTTACTGTATTCCAGCTATACAGTTTTGACACTATTGATCCCACTATATATGAACTATACCATGGTTATTGTTGGTGATGGCGATCAGATTTATACAGTTACTCTTTGTAGGGATGTTTTCTTGGTGCTTAGTGTATTCAAAGCTCCTTCCCTACCCTCAGCCGGCGAGGGAGGGTTGGAATTTAATCAATAGAATTGAGGCAGTAGCACTTAGACCCACGCTGCATATTTGTTTCCTACTACATTCCTATTAAAGTATTACTATTTGTGTCATTAACATTCTGCCTGTAACCAATATATAAGTACGACACTTTAAAGTTGTACCTACTACTTGATGCTATTTACATATGTTATCCATGTCTATTTATACATATACAGGGAGTGCAGAATTATTAGGCAAGTTGTATTTTTGAGGATTAATTTTATTATTGAACAACAACCATGTTCTCAATGAACCCAAAAAACTCATTAATATCAAAGCTGAATATTTTTGGAAGAAGTTTTTAGTTTGTTTTTAGTTATAGCTATTTTAGGGGGATATCTGTGTGTGCAGGTGACTATTACTGTGCATAATTATTAGGCAACTTAACAAAAAACAAATATATACCCATTTCAATTATTTATTTTTACCAGTGAAACCAATATAACATCTCAACATTCACAAATATGCATTTCTGACATTCAAAAACAAAACAAAAACAAATCAGTGACCAATATAGCCACCTTTCTTTGCAAGGACACTCAAAAGCCTGCCATCCATGGATTCTGTCAGTGTTTTGATCTGTTCACCATCAACATTGCGTGCAGCAGCAACCACAGCCTCCCAGACACTGTTCAGAGAGGTGTACTGTTTTCCCTCCTTGTAAATCTCACATTTGATGATGGACCACAGGTTCTCAATGGGGTTCAGATCAGGTGAACAAGGAGGCCATGTCATTAGATTTTCTTCTTTTATACCCTTTCTTGCCAGCCACGCTGTGGAGTACTTGGACGCGTGTGATGGAGCATTGTCCTGCATGAAAATCATGTTTTTCTTGAAGGATGCAGACTTCTTCCTGTACCACTGCTTGAAGAAGGCGTCTTCTAGAAACTGGCAGTAGGACTGGGAGTTGAGCTTGACTCCATCCTCAACCCGAAAAGGCCCCACAAGCTCATCTTTGATGATAACAGCCCAAACCAGTACTCCACCTCCACCTTGCTGGCGTCTGAGTCGGACTGGAGCTCTCTGCCCTTTACCAATCCAGCCACGGGCCCATCCATCTGGCCCATCAAGACTCACTCTCATTTCATCAGTCCATAAAACCTTAGAAAAATCAGTCTTGAGATATTTCTTGGCCCAGTCTGGACGTTTCAGCTTGTGTGTCTTGTTCAGTGGTGGTCGTCTTTCAGCCTTTCTTACCTTGGCCATGTCTCAGAGTATTGCACACCTTGTGCTTTTGGGCACTCCAGTGATGTTGCAGCTCTGAAATATGGCCAAACTGGTGGCAAGTGGCATCTTGGCAGCTGCACGCTTGACTTTTCTCAGTTCATGGGCAGTTATTTTGCGCCTTGGTTTTTCCACACGCTTCTTGCGACCCTGTTGACTATTTTTAATGAAACGCTTGATTGTTCGATGATCACGCTTCAGAAGCTTTGCAATTTTAAGAGTGCTGCATCCCTCTGCAATATATCTCACTATTTTTGACTTTTCTGAGCCTGTCAAGTCCTTCTTTTGACCCATTTTGCCAAAGGAAAGGAAGTTGCCTAATAATTATGCACACCTGATATAGGGTGTTGATGTCATTAGACCACACCCCTTCTCATTACAGAGATGCACATCACCTAATATGCTTAATTGGTAGTAGGCTTTCGAGCCTATACAGCTTGGAGTAAGTCAACATGCATAAAGAGGATGATGTGGTCAAAATACTCATTTGCCTAATAATTCTGCACTCCCTGTATATGTACGTATATGAATGACAATATCTGCATGAATAAAACTAGACCATTATTCTTAGTTTTAGTTCAACTAAGTTCCACTTAGGCTGCTCTGGCTATCTTAGGTAAACTGTTCCACTTCAGATGATAACCCCCCCCCCCCCAAATCTCAGGTTATACCGTATTACCCCACTATATACTGTTCTATTTTGGATGTGGGTCATTTCTGGTCCAGATGTGACCATTCTATTTCAAGTGGTGTTTACCCGCTGAAAAAACACCTTGAAAGTGTCATTAGGCCTAATTGGGTCTTCGCTATGACTACTGTATTCCAGCATGTATATTGCCTATATCACAGAGCCCATGAGGGGCCAGATAACTAGTCATTCATAGAACCTATGGTATACATAAAAATAGAGGTTTCAGTTAATACTGTGATATTTCTTAGGTCTAATTTGTTCTTTAACTAAAAATTGCATTGTATTGTGTCCTACGACAGGCTGTATCTACCTGTAATATGCACCATTCATTTTACTTTGTATTATATTTGTTTTTGAAAAACCTCAATAAAAGATATATAAATAAAATAAAAAAATTAAAAAAAATGCCCGTATATATTCGTAGTTCTCATATATTTATGAAAAGTGGTGGATGCAATATTCACTGTTTTTAATCTCGCCGATTTGTAGGTTGTGAGGAGTGAAAAATAAAAAGCAATATTGTTGTTTGTCTGGAGGGAAAATGGAAATATGTCTTTTTCTTGCTGTATCCAGGGTTAGAAATTGCCCACAACAAGGCGCAGAACCTGAATAATATTAATAATTAAATAGCAAAAATGTATACACAAATTTATAAAAAAAAGTAAAATAATTGAAATGCAATTGAAATAAGTGTATTAAAACGAATGAAGATAAGCTTCAAACAATGGGCAACCTTCCTCAATGAAAGAGAGCCAAAGAAGGGGCAAAATAAAAATAACTTTAATATATAAGAAATAACATTCTTACAAACAATCACTTGATTAAAACAATAAACCATTTACCAGTGTCTAAAATTAAGATTGATAAATAAAGTGAAAATTAAATTTTCGCAAGAAAACTAGGATCAGCCATTTGCTTGACATCGCAAAAAAGTTTTGCCCCAAAAATGTCTCTAGAATTTTGATAAATACTGATGACATTTTTGACAAATTGCGAACTATTGCAGTCATAATCGCGACTTTTTAGGGGCATTTTTTCGGGGCTTGATACATTTTTCCCACGTATAACTTGATACAGTTACAAACTACACTCTTAAAGAACTGCATACATGCTACAACTACAAATGCCATGACAATCTACCTCTTAGGAGAATGGTGTCGTAGTAGGTAGGAGAGCAGGCAGGCACCAAGGTGAAAATGGGTTTTGTAGTCACTGACAAAGCACCCTATATGGCGAAGGCTCTCTGTGAGAGTGACTTTATCAGTGGGCGTTGTCCTGCTCAAATTCTCCAGCTAGGGGTAAAGGTTGCAATCTCTGAAGGCAAATCTAGGTTAGCAACTTTATTTGAACCTACAGAAGAATTGCAGGCCACTTCTACCACAGTGTTAAAGTGAGCTCCTTATGCAGAAACAGAAGAATGCAGGCATTCTCCAGTACCGTCTTAAGTAAAACATAACTACTAGGTGGAACTCAAATTTTGATACAGGGAGTGCAGAATTATTAGGCAAATGAGTATTTTGACCACATCATCCTCTTTATGCATGTTGACTTACTCCAAGCTGTATAGGCTCGAAAGCCTACTACCAATTAAGCATATTAGGTGATGTGCATCTCTGTAATGAGAAGGGGTGTGGTCTAATGACATCAACACCCTATATCAGGTGTGCATAATTATTAGGCAACTTCCTTTCCTTTGGCAAAATGGGTCAAAAGAAGGACTTGACAGGCTCAGAAAAGTCAAAAATAGTGAGATATATTGCAGAGGGATGCAGCACTCTTAAAATTGCAAAGCTTCTGAAGCGTGATCATCGAACAATCAAGCGTTTCATTAAAAATAGTCAACAGGGTCGCAAGAAGCGTGTGGAAAAACCAAGGCGCAAAATAACTGCCCATGAACTGAGAAAAGTCAAGCGTGCATCTGTCAAGATGCCACTTGCCACCAGTTTGGCCATATTTCAGAGCTGCAACATCACTGGAGTGCCCAAAAGCACAAGGTGTGCAATACTCCGAGACATGGCCAAGGTAAGAAAGGCTGAAAGACGACCACCACTGAACAAGACACACAAGCTGAAACGTCAAGACTGGGCCAAGAAATATCTCAAGACTGATTTTTCTAAGGTTTTATGGACTGATGAAATGAGAGTGAGTCTTGATGGGCCAGATGGATGGGCCCGTGGCTGGATTGGTAAAGGGCAGAGAGCTCCAGTCCGACTCAGACGCCAGCAAGGTGGAGGTGGAGTACTGGTTTGGGCTGGTATCATCAAAGATGAGCTTGTGGGGCCTTTTCGGGTTGAGGATGGAGTCAAGCTTAACTCCCAGTCCTACTGCCAGTTTCTGGAAGACACCTTCTTCAAGTAGTGGTACAGGAAGAAGTCTGCATCCTTCAAGAATAACATGATTTTCATGCAGGACAATGCTCCATCACACGCGTCCAAGTACTCCACAGCGTGGCTGGCAAGAAAGGGTATAAAAGAAGAAAATCTAATGACATGGCCTCCTTGTTCACCTGATCTGAACCCCATTGAGAACCTGTGGTCCATCATCAAATGTGAGATTTACAAGGAGGGAAAACAGTACACCTCTCTGAACAGTGTCTGGGAGGCTGTGGTTGCTGCTGCACGCAATGTTGATGGTGAACAGATCAAAACACTGACAGAATCCATGGATGGCAGGCTTTTGAGTGTCCTTGCAAAGAAAGGTGGCTATATCGGTCACTGATTTGTTTTTGTTTTGCTTTTGAATGTCAGAAATGTATATTTGTGAATGTTGATATGTTATATTGGTTTCACTGGTAAAAATAAATAATTGAAATGGGTATATATTTGTTTTTTGTTAAGTTGCCTAATAATTATGCACAGTAATAGTCACCTGCACACACAGATATCCCCCTAAAATAGCTATAACTAAAAACAAACTAAAAACTACTTCCAAAACTATTCAGCTTTGATATTAATGAGTTTTTTGGGTTCATTGAGAACATGGTTGTTGTTCAATAATAAAATTAATCCTCAAAAATACAACTTGCCTAATAATTCTGCACTCCCTGTATGGTGGAATACATCTTGAAACAGCAGAGGACTATCCATGCTATGACTTCTGATCTGTAGCAATGATATAATGAAAGTTAATTACAAACTATACTCAACAGAAATACATTGGCATCAGGAGACCATTAGGCAGAGATGAGTGGACCATGATTGGTCAGTTAGTGGCAGTCCTAACGCCTTTTAGGGATGTGACAGAGAACTTGAGCCAAAACACTTGTTCAATCACCTATTTGGCAAGATGGATGCCTTTCTGGATAATCGTGAAGTGGTTCCTGGTGATGTACTAAGTGGTGAGATAGAAGCACTTGTAAGGAGGCTGAAGGAGCAGCTGAAAAATCACATGCAGATCCATCTGGAGAAATGCCCTGATCTGATGCTGGCCACCTTTTGTGATCCCAGAATTAAGGGGAAAATCACTCTACGAACTGATAACCTGCTTGGAGGGACAAACTGATTTGCAAGGTGTGTGCGGTCCAAAAAAGGGGCTTGATTTGTGAAGGAGAAGTGTAGCAGCAGGAGACAGATATAAGTTCTTCGTCTCCTACCAGCAGCAGCAACTGCAGCACATCACAGCTGAGTGGAGCAGCTTCATTTTGGTTAGAGACATTAGACTGTTTGGTGGGACCCAATAAAACCCCCACAAGAAAGAGGAGTACAAGTGCCTCAGGAATGGTAAAGGCTTATCTTTGTGAACCTCCTTTTCCCTCTTCACCAGATCCTTTGAGCTATTGGGATGACAAGAGGATTGTATGGCCTGACCAGGCTACAGTAGCTCAGCAGCTCCTCTCTTGCCCCCCAACCACCGTGCAAAGTAAGCAAGTATTTTCATTAAAGGGATATGAAACCCAAATTTTTTTTCTTTCATGGTTTAGTGCATGCAATTTTAAGAAACTTTCTAATTTACTCATATTATCAATTTTCTTCCATTCTCTTGGTATCTTTATTTGAAAAAGCAGGAACGTAAGCTTAGGAGCCGGACCATTTTTGGTTCAGCACCTGGGTAGAACTTGCTGATTGGTGGTTAAATTTAGGCAAACACCTTGTCATATACCATATCCCTTTTTAAACATTTTTTAGTTTATTTTTTATGTATTGTACTTTTTAAAAAAAAAAACATGTTTTTATATATAAATATGAGTGTAACAATTGCTCCAAGATTGCGTTCCTTGCATTCCTATTGGCCTAAAGATTTCAATCAGCCAATAGGATTAGAGCTGCTAAAATCCCATTGGCTGTTCCAATCAGCCAATAGAATGAGAGCTCAAATCCTATAGACTGATTAGAACAGCCAATAGAATGAGAGCTGCTCAAATCCTATTGACTGATTTCAACAGCCAATAGGATTTTAGCAGCTCTAATTACTTTTGGCTGATTGAAATCTTTCAGCCAATAGGAATGCAAGGGATGCCATCTTGGATGGCGTCACTTGCATTGAAATTCCAGATTACGGTGCCGACCATATGAAGAGGATGCTCCGTGCCGGATGTCTTCAGGATGGACCTGCTCCACGCTGCATGGATGAAGATAGAAGATGCCGTCTGGATGAAGACTTCTTGTCGTCTGGATGAGGACTTCTCCAGCTGGATGGATCCTTCAAGCGGGACTTCAAGAACTGTAAGTGGATCGTCGAGGGTTAGTGTTTAAGGTTTTTTTGGGTGAGTTTTATTTTTAGATTAGGGTCTGGGCATGTAAAAGAGCTAAATGCCCTTTTAAGGGCAATGCCCATAAAAATGCCTTTTCAGGGCAATGGGGAGCTTGGTTTATTTTAGATAGGTTTTTTATTTGGGGGGGTTAGTTGGGTGGGTGGTGGGTTTAACTGTTGGGGGGGTGTTTGTATTTTTTTTTACGGGTAAAAGAGCTGATATCTTTGGGGCAATGCCCCACAAAAGGCATAGTGGGTATATGGTTTGTGAGCAGTTAATGCACTCATAACTCATAACTCAATTATGAGGTTATTTGAGAACTGATATGATCGTTGCAACTATTTGTTTTACATGTGATAACGCATTTTAATGAATACATTTACAAAGCATGCACTCATAACTCAATTATGAGGTTATTTGAGAACTGATATGATCGTTGCAACTATTTGTTTTACATGTGATAAGTACTGACCTTACCTCTCTGATGTTCAGCCAGGGTCGGCTCTAAGGGGGGGGTCATTGGGGGGCATTGCCCCCCCCAAATGGAATGCTGTGCCCCCAGGGCAAAAGAAGTGATTTCATTTTTTTTTTTTTTTTTACATTTTAAAAGTGATGGAATGTCCAGGGTCCCAAATGTCACATCAACCATTTGCAGCCACTGGACCCTGGAGATCCGCCACTGGAGGGCCCAGCTAATCTCTTTACTCTCCTCTATTTACAACCAGATAACAAATAAAGTTGCATTTCCCTGCTGGTGCTCTCACAGTTAACCTAGGGCTTGCAATGCCCCTCCTCCTGCTAGCCCACTTACTACTGAGCTGCAGTGAGATGATGACATCATCAGACCTCTGCAGGAAGTGCTGGGAGAAGCTAACAGTCAGTGAGAGGGAAGGCAGAAGTAATTTTGTGAAAACACAGCCGTATAACCAATGTGTGTGTGAGAGTAATATCCCTTCCCTATTGTGTTTTATATCCTGGCAGCCACAGATAAAGAAGCAAATTGGGAATTCCTTTGTTTCCCCACTGCAGGTCACAGTGTGTGTGTGTATATATATATATATATATATATATATATATATTTGGAATAGAGTGTGTTCTAATAGCGCTTGCAGAAGATGTTCCTCACAAGCAAATGGGAGGGAGGAAAACAAAAAATGGGGATATCCCCAGATGAATGAGGGCAATTTGAGGAGAAATTAAATAATAATAAATGCTCACCTGTTGGATCACAGGGACCAGCGATCAGCGACGGGTAGAAATGGATGGTGTGTGTTAACACCAAAGCACCTCAGCAAGACATTCCCAGAATGTCTTGCTGAGGTGCTTTGGTGTTAACACACACCATCCATTTCTACCCGTCGCTGATCGCTGGTCCCTGTGATCCAACAGGTGAGCATTTATTATTATTTAATTTCTCCTTAAATTGCCCTCATTCATCTGGGGATATCCCCATTTTTTGTTTTCCTCCCTCCCATTTGCTTGTGAGGAACATCTTCTGCAAGCGCTATTAGAACACACTCTATTCCAATTCTCACCACTTTAGTCTCATTCAGGAGGAATGAGACATCACTAATAGCAGCAGGCATTGGACATCCTCAAAGAGCATTTCACTGCACTACTACTATTACTCTTGTTGTGGCGCAACTACCTAAAACCCTCTCTCATCATATATATATATATATATATGTGTGTGTGTGTGTGTGTGTGTATATGTGTATATATATATATAATGTGTGTGTATATACATACTGTATATACTGTGTGTGTGCTAGTAAATATCATTAATAATATCTGTACAAGTAATGTACTGCTTGTCACTCAAACTTATTGTCACGTAAAAGCTTATTTGATCATTAGTAGGGTCATTGGTAGAGCTACACATGCAAACACTGTCCACTGGCTGTGTCATATGTAGGAGACATTCCTGAGATATGACAAATGTAACCCCTGCACTGCCATAAATCTGGTAAATGTAACTGCTGCGGCATTGCCAGACATCTTATAAATGTAACCCCTATACTCCTTGAGATATGACACATGAAACCGCTGCACTTCCAGAAATATAAACAAATCTAACTCCTGCACAGCCAGAGATCTGATAAATGTAACCCCTCGACTGCCACAGTAGGTCTGCTCTTATTTTGACTCTCATACATGCTTTTTAAATGCGTGCCCCCTCGTGAAAAAAAAATGCCCCCCCCATTTCATTCATTCTGGAGCCGACCCTGTGTTCAGCCTACATACACTTGGGTTTTGCTGTCCAAAATAAAAATGCTATAGTGATAACAGAAAAATCAGATGTTAAAATATACTATTTTTGTGATAATTTCTATATGAAAATATTACATGGCAGCTTGCATAGGTTTTTCCTTGGCTTTTTTTTAAGCCAGAGACGACGTTTGAAATAGTAAAACTATTTATATTAGTAAATGATATAACAGCATAATCTAGCTAATGCTTAACAAATAGAAAACTATAAGAAACAGGAATATCCCATACTTTTAAGACATTCATAGAGCTTCACAGAAGCAAAGAATTGTGGCTAAAGCAAAAGTAAAATATGGCAGCTATATGAGTAACTATTGATTATGGCTACCTAATATGTTTGAATGCAGTTTTTTCACTTAATCTTTCTATTGCTGAAGTTCATTTGAAAAGTCTTCTTAAAAGGGACATAAAACCTTATTTTTTTCTTTGATGATTCAGAAAGAGCATACCATTTTAAACAACATTCCAATTTACTTTTATTATCAAATTTGCTTAATTCTCTTGATATCATTTGTTGAAGGAAGAGCAATAAACTTCTAGGAGCTAGCTGAACACATCAGGTGAGTCAATGATAAAATGCACACAGTATATTTGCAGCCATAAATCAGCAGCTAGCTCCCAGTAGTGCTTTGCTTCTCCTGAGCCTACTAAGTTGTTCTTTTTGACAAAAGATACCAAGAGAGAACAATGCAAATTAGAGAATATAAGTAAATTGGAAAGTTGTTTAAAATTGTATGCTCTATCTAAATCAATAAGGGACATATGTTGGGTGTTATATCCCTTTAAGCCACTTCTGGCAGCAGCAACAGTTCCTCTGCAGGAGACTTTACTATGGTCACAGGACATGGCAACATCATGGCTCTGATATTTTGACAGCCACTATATTACTAACTGTCTGACATTACCAATGAGAACTGCACCTTGGCTGTCTGAAATGGTACAATATATTTCACAGCAGTAAATTGCAGCATTTTTTTCGGGCAGCTAAGTAAATATTGTTTTTATTGATTAAAATTGTGAACCTTCCTTAATACATTTCCACACCACATATTACTGTGATCTAAGGATGTACACAGATGGGTATTTCATTTTTGAAAATGCAGAACTAGGAAGGTGTAGGGAAAAAAATGTCCTCATCTACCACTCAACATTTAGCTCAGTATGGAAACAAAAAGGAGAACATTTGTCAAGATTAATTACTTTGGGTTATATCAGAGGAAAGCGATCGCTGGGAGCTAAATCCAATTACACAATGCTTCAGATAAAGGGATCCTTTTGCTAAGGTACAGCATAATACACTGACACATTCTGCGGAGAAAAGTATTCTGCCTTCATGTGATGCCATAGCTTCTTCTGTAATGGACATTACATGACCAAATTGTGGGGTCTAGTGCTCTAAAAACCATCCATCGATCTATGTATTTATCTATCTATCTATCATCTATCTATCTATCTATCTATCTATCTATCTATCATCTATCTATCTGTTAGAAGGAGAGTGTGTAATACCCAGCTTGTGGTAGAGGATATGCGAGGGCAAGGTGGATAAAGCTTGCGAGAGGAGCTGTGCTAGTTCACTCTGGTTTGGTGGCTAGAAGAGGGAGACACTTTTAGTGGTAGAGCCCTGACAGGCAGATGACTGACGGCCCATAAGGTCAAGAGTACCAAAAATACTGTGTAAAAGTGGAAATAGTGGAATTTATGTACTGGCAAGTCCTAGTTTGCATGCGTCCCTATAATCTTTGGAGCCAATATTGCAGGCTCTTAGAGCTATACCTGACCTACATAAACTCTCTGGCCGGCCATAAGTTTATATGTAATCTTCCCATTATATCATTTGGCACAGAAGATAATTTTCAAGTAGACCCAACCAGAAGAACCGGAATATAACAATCTAGTGTAGAGGTGGTTAGCCTTTAAAAAGCTTACCTAAGGTGGCACATCAAAAATTCTTTATGATATGCCAATAGTGTGTAGCCAAGATACTGCCAGCTGGCTTAATTTTGGTGGTCACCCTACTTCTTCCACCTAGAAGGGATCACTGCATATGCACATATGCACTCATGCAAAGGAGCGCTGAGTCAAAAACATTGAAGATGCTGCAGTCAGGAAGGAGCCAACAAGTTAAGAAACCACTAACACAAATCCAAATGGTATTTCTCTTGTTAAGTGTATCCAGTCCACGGATCATCCATTACTTATGGAA
Source organism: Bombina bombina (assembly GCF_027579735.1). Classification (NCBI taxonomy): domain Eukaryota; kingdom Metazoa; phylum Chordata; class Amphibia; order Anura; family Bombinatoridae; genus Bombina; species Bombina bombina. The sequence goes on along the minus strand of NC_069501.1, from coordinate 401,629,859 downwards.
TATATTCTCCTTCCCAACAGGAAGTTGCAAGAGTCCACCCACAGCAAAGCTGCTATATAGCTCCTCCCCTAACTGCCATATTCAGTCATTCTCTTGCAAGACTCAACATAGATAGGAGGTCGTGAGAGTCTGTGGTGATTTATACTTAGTTTATTCTTCAATCAAAAGTTTGTTATTTTTAAATGGCACCGGAGTGTGCTGTTTATCTCAGGCAGTATTTGGAAGAAGAATCTGCCTGCGTTTTTCTATGATCTTAGCAGACGTAACTGAGATCCATTTGCTGTTCTCACACATTCTGAGGAGTGAGGTACTTCAGAGGGGGAATGGCGTGCAGGTTTTCCTGCAGATAAGGTATGTGCAGTAAAATATTTTTCTAGGAATGGAATTGACTAAGAAAATACTGCTGATACCGAAGTAATGTAAGTAAAGCCTTAAATGCCGCGATAGCGACTGGTATCAGGCTTATTAATAGAGATACATACTCTTGTAAAAATGTGTTTTAAAACGTTTGCTGGCATGTTTAATCGTTTTTTAACATATGTTTGGTGATAAAACTTATTGGGGCCTAAGTTTTTTCCACATGGCTGGCTTAAATTTTGCATAGAAACAGTTAACTGAAGCTTCCCACTGTTGTAATATGAGTGGGAGGGGCCTAATTTAGCGCTTTTTTGCGCAGTTAAAATTACAAAATGAATTATCCAGATTCCCTCAGCAGTCCCATGAATACTACAGGACATTTCTAAAGGGCTAAAAAGACTTCCAAAATCGTTTTTAGGGAAGGTAATCCACAGCTCTGCTGTGGCAGTTTTGTTGTGTCTGTTTTAAAAAAAAAAAAAAAAACGTCTATGTCGTTTTTTTTATCTGTTTTTTTGCATTAAGGGGTTAATCATCCATTTGCAAGTGGGTGCAATGCTCTGTTACCTTATTACATGTACTGTAAAAATTTCGTTTGTTTTACTGCCTTTTTTCACTGTTTTTCAAATTTTGACAAAATTTGTTTCTCTTAAAGGCACAGTAACATTTTATATATTTGCTTGTTAACTTGATTTAAAGTGTTTTCCAAGCTTATTAGTCTCATTATTAGTCTGTTCTAACATGTCTGACATAGAGGAAGCTCTGTGTTCATTATGTTTTAAGGCCATGGTGGAACCCCATCTTAGAATGTGTACCAGATGTACTGATTTCATGTTAAGCAATAAAGATAATTTTTTGTCTTTAAAAATAGTATCACCAGAGGATTCTGTCGTGGGGGTAGTTATGCCGACTAACTCTTCCCACGTGTCAGACCTTTTGACTCCCGCTTTAGGGACTCACACTCAAATGGCGCCAAGTACATCAAGGGCACCCATAGCGTTTATTTTACCAGGGGATTCTGTCGAGGGGAAAGTTATGCCGATTAACTCTCCCCGCGTGTCAGACCCTTCGACTCCCGCTTCAGGGACTCACGCTCAAATGGCGCCAAGTACATCAAGGGCGTCCATAGCGTTTATTTTACAAGACATGGCAAAAGTGGTGAATAATACTCTGGCAGCAGTATTAGTCAGACTACCTGAAATTAAAGGAAAGCAGATAGCTCTGGGGGTAGATACAGAGCATACAGACGCTTTAAGAACCATGTATGATACTACCTCACAATATGCTTAGTCTGTGGGTGATTTTTATTTTTTTTTGACTCAGGGAAGATGATTTAACCTGATTCTGATATTTCTACATTTAAAATTTATGCTTGAGAACCTCCACTTGTTGCTCAGGGAGGCTTTGGCTGCTCTGAATGAATGTGTACAATCGCAGGGCCAGAGAAATTGTGTAGACTGGATAAATAATATGCAGTGCCGGTGTGTACTGATGTTTTTCCAATACCTAAAGAGGTTTACTAAAAATTTTTTTTTAATAAGGAATGGGATAGACCAGGTGTGTCGTTCTCTTCCCCTCCTATTTTTTAGAAGAATGTTTTCTAATAGTTACCACCACGGGACTTCTAGCAGACAGTTCCTAAGGTGGAGAGAAGAGTTTCTAATCTAGCTAAGCGTACCACTACCTCTGGCGAGGACAGTTGTACTTTTTAGATCCAATGGATAAAAAATGTTTATTCAATAGGGTTTTTTCCTGCAGCCCCTTGCATACATTGCTTCTGTCACTGCTGCTGCGGCGTTCTGGGTTGAGTCTCTTGATGAGGCTTTACAGTTAGCGACTCCATTGGAGGAATATATTTGACAAGCTTATGCTAGCCAATTCCTTTGTTTTCTGATGCCTTTGTTCATTTGACTAGACTAACGGCTAAGAATTCTGTTTTTTACTATACTGGCGCGCAGAGCGCTATGGCTTATATCATGGTCCGCTGTCGTGACTTTAATAAATAAGCTACTTAACTTCCCTTCAAGGGGCAGACCCTATTCGGGCCTGGTTTGAAGGAGATTATTGCTTATATCACTGGAGGAAAAGGTCATGCCCTTCCTCAGGATAGGAATCAAGGGCCAAAAAAAGGTCTAATTTTCGTGCCTTTTAAAACTTCAGGGCAGGTGTGGCATCCACTTCCTCTAAGGCAAAACAAGAGGGAATTTTTGCTCAGTCCAAGGCGGTCTGGAGACAATTGGACCTGGAACAAAGATAAGCAGGCCAAGGAGCCTGCTGCTGCCTCTAAGGCAGCATGAAGGAACGGACCCCTATCCGGTAACGGATCCTATAGGGGGCAGACTTTCATTCTTCGCCCGGGCGTGGGCAAGAGATGCCCAGGATCCCTAGGCATTGGAATTTATATCCCAGAGATATCTTCTGGATTTCAAATATTCCCCCCCAAAAAAAGGGGAGATTTCGCCTTTCACAATTATCTGCAAACCAGATAAAGAAGGAGGCATTCTTACATTGTGTATGAGATCCATCCAGTTCCAAGAGAGGAACAGGGACAGAGTTTTTACTCAAATCTGTTTGTGGTTCCCAAGGTGAGGGAACCTTCAGACCTATTTTGGATCTAAAGATCTTAAACAAATTCCTCAAAATTCCGTCATTTAAGATGGAAACTATTCGTACCATCTTAACTATGATCCAGGAGAGTCAATAGAGGACTACAATGGATTTGAAGGATGCTTATCCTCACATTGTGATGCATAAAGATCACCTTCGTTTTTCAGGTTTGCCTTTCTAGACAGGCATTATCAGTTTGTAGCTCTTTCCTTTGGGATATCTACAGCCCCAAGAATCTTTATGGAGGTTCTGGGGTCGCTTTGGCGGTCCTTAGGCCGCGGGGCATAGAAGTGGCCCCTTAGTTAGACGACATCCTGATACAGGCGTCAAACATCCAAATTGCCAAGTCTCATACGGACGTAGTACTGGCATTTCTGAGATCACATGGGTGGAAAGTGAACAAGGAAAGAGTTCTCTATCCCCAATCTCAAGGGTTTCCCTCCTAGGGACTCTGATAGATTCTGTAGAAATGAAAATTTACCTGACGGAGTCCAGGTTGTCAAAGTTTCTAAATTTCTGCCGTGTTTTTCATCCCATCCGCGCCCTTCGGTGGCTCAGTACATGAATGAAATCGGCTTAATAGGTAGCGGCAAGGGACATAGTACCGTTTGCACGTCTACATTTCAGACCGCTGCAACTATGCATGCTCAGTCAGAGGAACGGGGATTACACAGATTTGTCCCCCTGTTGATTCTGGACCAAGAGACCAGAGATTCTCTTCTCTGGTGACTATGTCGGGTCCATCTGTCCAAGGGTATGACCTTCCGCAGGTCAGATGGGACAATTGTTACAATGGATGCCAGCCTTTTAGGTTGGGATGCAGTCTGGAACTCCCTGAAGGCTCAGGGATAGTGGACTTAGGAGGAGACCCTCCTTCTAATAACTTTTTTTTTTTTTTTTTTTTTTATAAATTTCTTTATTATTTGCCGAATCATTCAATGTAACAAGAAACAGTAATTAATAATACAACAATAGAGAAAAAAAACTATACCGTACAATATAAGCAGAATCTTGTCGTATTGTCATTTATATAATTTTACAATCTTGAACAAATTAAAAGATACTCGACACCTGAGTCTACAAAAACATATAACAGTTATTTGTCGGCTTTTTTTTTTTTTTTTTTCCCCTAGCTTACAAAAGAAAGAGGAAAAAAAACAAAATAAACAAACAAACAAAAAAAAAAAAAAAAAAAAAAAAAAAGGGGGGGGGGAGAAATGAATTATAATATGGTATTTTCTTGAGTGGATCTTATTGCTCTCTACATTTATACCTCGGTTGGATTTCTAATCCAGGTATATGGAAACAATTCTAATATGACCATCTCAATGAAACTAAGTGAAGAAAGAAAGGGTGCTAATATCTGTTTTTGAATAGTTAGAGGATATGTCTTAATGATGGAGTACCAAGCATATAAGAAATTCTTAATTCTATTTTCAGACAAAGACTGAAGATGGTAGGATTCAAAAAGGATTTGTTCCTGTAGCATTTGGGTAATTGTAGAGAGCGAGGGCGCTCTTCTGGCTTTCCAACTTTTTAATATACAAAGTCTTACAATTAATATTATAATATTTAAGGGGTATGTCCAACAACACCCTTGACTTGAAGTATTAAATAATAAGACAATATCCCGGAATGTGAGGGAGGTAGATGAGTTATGAACTTTATTAAACCAGTATGTGATTTTTTGCCATAATTGTCTTATCTTGGGGCAAGCCCAAAACATATGAAACAGATCAGCATCTTGGTAATGACATCTTGGACACTCAGCGGATCCATCCCGATAGTATTTGGCAGTTTTCGCTGGATATTGGTAAAAATCATTTATGAATTTCATATGTGATTCCTTCCAATTTGAAGGTATTAAGCACTTATCTAAGTTATTAAAACTCAGGCAATAACTATTCTGGGAGTGATATTCCATGCTCTTCAGACTTGGCCTCAGTTAGCAACTCTGAGGTACATCATACTCAGTCGGACAATATACACGACTGTGGCTTACATCAGCCATCAAGGGGGAACAGAAGTTTCCTAGTGATGTTAGAAGTCTTACAATAATTCACTGGACAGAGACTCACTCTTGTCTATCAGCTATCCATATCCCAGGTGTTGAGAACTGGGAGGTGGATTTTCTAAGTCGTCAGACTTTTCTTCCGGGGGAGTGGGATTTCCTCCGGAGGTCAAGACCAAGCAGGAGAGGGCTTTGGTGTTTTTGACAGCGCCTGCGTAGCCATGCAGGACCTGGTATGCAGATCTGGTGGACATGTCATCCTTTCCATCACAGTCTCTGCTTCTGAGACAGGTCCCTCTACCTCAGGGTCCTTTCAACCATCTAAATAGAATCAATCTGAGATGGACTGCCTGGAGACTGAACGCTTGATGTTATCAAAGCATGGCTTCTCCGAGTCAGTCATTGATACCTTAAATACAGACATGAAAGCCTGTCTCTAGGAAAATTGAACATAGATATGGTGTAAATATCTGATTGTTATGAATCCAAGGGTTACTCATGGAGTAAAGCCTGGATTCCCAGGATATTATTTTTTCTCCAAGATGTTTTTGAGAAAAAGGGTTGTCAGCTAATTCCTTAAAAGGGACAGATTTTTACTCTGTCTATTTTTTTGCACCAGCGTCTGACAGGTATTCTAGACGTTCAGGCATTTGGTCAGGCTTTGGTTAGATCCAAGCCTGTGTTTAAAACTGTTGCTCCACCATGGAGCTTAAACCTGGTTCTTAAGGCTCTTCAAGAAGTTCAGTTTGAACCTTTTTTGTTCCATAGATATCAATCTTTATCTTGGAAAGTTCCTTTTGGGTAGCTATTTCCTCGACTCGTAGAGTCTCCAAGTTATCTGTGTTACAATGTGATTCTCCTTATCTGGTCCTTCGTATGGATAAGGTAGTCCTGCGTACCAACCTGGGTTTTTTCCTAAGGTGGTATCTAACAAGAACATCACTCAAGAGATAGTTGTTCCATGCTTGTATCCTAATCCTTCCTCAAAGAAGGAACGTCTATTACACAATAATGGACGTGGTTTGTGCTTTAAAGTTTTACTTACAAGTTACTACAGTTTTCATCAAACGTTCACCTTGTTTGTTGTCTATTCTGGACAGAGGAGAGGTCAAAAGACTTCAGCAGCCTCTCTGTCTTTTTGGTTAAAAAGCATAATTCATTTAGCTTATGAGACTGCTGGACAGCAGCCTCCTGAACGGATTGCAGCTCATTCTACTAGAGCTGTGGTTTTCACTTGGGCCTTTTTTAAATGTGGCTTCTGTTGAACAGATTTACAAGACGGAGTCTTAGTCTGCGCTTCATACTTTTTCAAATTTAACAAATTTGATACCTTGCTTCTTCGGAGGCTATTTTTGGGAGAAAGGGTTTTTTTTTTACAGGCAGTGGTAACTTCCGTTTAAGTACCTGCCTTGTCCCTCCCATCATCCGTGTACTTTAGCTTTGGTATTGGTATTCCATAAGTAATGGATGATCCGTGGACTGGATACACTTAACAAGAGAAAACATAATTTATGCTTACCTGATAAATTTATTTCTCTTGTAGTGTATCCAGTCCACGGCCCGCCCTGTCACTTTAAGGCAGGTAATTTTTTCATTTGAACTACAGTCACCACTGCACCCTATGGTTTTTCCTTTCTCTGCATGTTTTCGGTCGAATGACTGAATATGGCAGTTAGGGGAGGAGCTATATAGCAGCTTTGCGGTGGGTGGACTCTTGCAACTTCCTGTTGGGAAGGAGAATATATTCCATAAGTAATGGATGATACGTGGACTGGATACACTACAAGAGAAATAAATTTATCAGGTAAGCATAAATTATGTTTTTTTTTAAGACATACTACCCAATTACACTAATGCAAAAAGAGACTATGGGCTGTATTTATTAAAATCGGCAAACAAGGTTCACTTCCTGCAACCTTTCCATCCAGATTTGCCGCAAGCAGGTAATACTGTCTCTTGCTCGCGAGCAGCCAATTGCACGAGAGCAGGGGCTATCAATCATCCCGATCTTAAGATTGAAGTTACCTAGCTCAGAACGTAGGCCCTAAAACTGCATCCGCAGTTCCAATGTTTCTTGGAAAAAATACTATATGCTGACACTACTATTTATTTACACATCTGGGGCGAGATTACATATGCGGTGCAAGCTTCAGCGTAACTGCTGAAACCCGTACTGCCCGTAATTTCACCTTGCACATCTGGGTATCACATATACGGTCCCGGTGGTTCATAAACTGACGTAAGTCAGATAAACTATGTCCAGAAATGAGCGTAAATACAAATTTCTGGAGTCGCCAGTGACTTACGGCACATTAGAAACTGCCGGCGCCTAAGAAAATAAAAAAAAAATATCAAATCTCCTGTAAAAGTCTAACCCGCCTCCCAAAAATAAACCCTATAAGTTAAAACCCCTATATCCTCAATCCCCCTACATCATAACTAATAATAAATGTATTAACCCCTATACAGGCAACCCCACACAACACAATATGCCTATTTAAACTATTAACCCATAATCCGCCATTCACCCACATCGCAATCTACCTAGTAAAAGTATTAACTCCTAAATCCGCCAACCACAATATTGCAAACTACATAAAAAATTATTAACCCCTAATCTGCCATTAACCCACATTGCAAAGTATCTATTAAAACTATTAACCCCTAATCCGCCATTAGCCCACATCACAACAAAACAACCCTTATAAATCTATTAACCCCTAATCCGCCAAACCAACCCAACGCAATAATCCTTATAAAACTATTAACCCCTAAAACTCCAAACCAACACAATGCAATAATCCTTATAAAACTATTAACCCCTAAAACACCAAACCAACACAAAACAATAATCCTAATAAAACTATTAACCCCTAATCCGCCAAATCCCCACAACGCAAGTACACTAATTAACCTATTAACCCCTAATCTGCCAAGCCCCCACAACGCAAATAACTAATTTAATTACTATGCCCCCTAACCTAACACCCACTAAATTCACCCCAAATTACATAAAATAATAAAATACAAAATTATAATTAAAATAAAAAATCCTAACAGCACTTAAAAAAATAAACCTAAAATTAAATTAAAATAAATTAATCTAATATTACCAAAAATAAAAAAGTCTAGCATTACAGAAAATAATAAACAAAGGGCAGTAAAAGAGCTGAATGCCCTTTTAAGGGCAATGCCCATACAAATGCCCCTTTAGGGGCAATGGGTAGTTTAGATTTTTTAGTGTTAGGTTTATTTATTTTGGGGGGTTTGGTGGGTTTTACTCTTAGGGGGGGATTTAGAATTTTTTTAAATGCAAAAGAGCTGTTTAACTTACGGCAATGCCCTACAAAAAGCAATTTTAAGGGCTATTGGTAGTTTAGCATTAGATTAGGGGGTGTTTTTATTTTGGGGGCTTTTTTATTTTCATAGGGATTAGGTTTAATTTTTTTATTTTGGATAATTTTGTTTATTATTTTCTGTAATGTTAGACTTTTTTATTTTTGGTAATTTTATATTATTTTTTTTTACTGTTAACTGTTAGGATTTTTTATTTTAATTATAATTTTGTATTTTATTATTTTATGTAATTTAGGGTTAATTTAGTGGGTATTAGGTTAGAGGGCTTAGTAATAAATTAGTTATTTGCATTGTGGGGGTTTGACGGATTAGGGGTTAATAGGTTAATAGGTACTTGCGTTGTGGTTGTTTGGTGGATTAGGGGTTATTAGTTTTATTAGGATTATTGCGTTGTGTGGGTTTGGCAGTTTAGGGGTTAATAGTTTTATTAGGATTGTTGCGTTGTGTGGGTTAGGTGGTTTAGGGGTTAATAGATTTATAAAGTTAGATTTTGATGTGGGGGTGGCGGATTAGGGGATAATACATTTATTTAGCTATTGCAGTGGTGATTGATGGTTAACAGGTATACAGGTTAAGTGTTAGTTATTTTCAGGAGGTAGATAAATATTGCGCATGCGTTAGGTGTTAGTTACTATTTTTAGGTGGTTACGGTGCTCATATACTCAGTGCAAGCCTTGTTGCGCCTGCCTATGTGTGGCAAGGTAAAAAATTAAAGTCCTTGCGCTGAATATGTGATACTGATTTGCGATGTTGTTCTATGTTAGCTTACGGGAGTAAAAATTGTGGGCGACGGGTGAAAAATCTGGCCATACATGTGATAGCAAAACCGCGTAAAAAAACGGCCGGCTTTTGTGGGTGACGCCGCATATATAATGTTGCCCATGGTTCTCAAACCAGGAGAGAGGTGTTTGCTGATCAAATAAGGTACAATGGTTTTAAAATGGTAGCTCAAATTTTTTTTTTAAAGGGGGTGGTATTTGCTTCATCTTGCTACCCCTCCAGATACCCATGGATTAAGCACTGATGATTTCTCAGTTCTGCTTCAAGGCAGATATTTACAAGTCTTGGATGTTGTGGTTTCATAAGGGCTTTTTTAGTAGACACTGATGTTCATGAAGAGTTTGCTAATTTGCAGGACAAGTATTATAATGTTGCCCTATTCATGTACTTTGATTAAACACTGAACTGCAGTATAACTAGTCAATTACAAAATGTATTCTAATAATTTGACCCTCTTTTAATGTTAATTTGTGTTAGTTGGTGCAGGCAGTAGTGTACAGTTTTTGTAGGTACTGAATTTACTTTCACACGGCTAGATTATGAGTTTTGCGTTATGGCTCATAACACTGCTTTTTCACTACTGCTGCTATTACGAGTCTTGTAGGTATAGGTGTACCGCACACCTTTTTGGCCGTAAAGCAACGTAATTACAGCACCTTTCAAAAAGTCCTTTTTCAATGGGACTTCCATAGTGCCGGTATTACGAGATTTGCCTGTCCGGCCAAAAAGTGAGCGGTACACCCTATACCAACAAGATTCGTACCACCACCTAAAGTCAGTAGTTATGAGTTTTACACTACAAAGCTGTAGCATAAAACTCAGAACTAAAGTGTTACAAAGTACACTAACACCCATAAACTACCTATTAACCCCTAAACCGAGGCCCTCCCGCATTGCAAACACTAAAATAAAATTATCAACCCCTAATCTGCCGCTCCGGACATCGCCGCCACTATAATAAACATATTAACCCCTAAACCGCCGCACTCACGCATCGCAAACACTAGTTAAATATTATTAACCACTAATCTGCTGCCCCAATGTTGTCGCCACCTACATATACTTATTAAACCCTAATCTGCTGTCCCCAATGTCGCCACCACCTACATAAATGTATTAACCCATAATCTGCCGCCCCCAACGTCGCCGCCACCACTATACTAAAGTTATTAACTCCTAAACCTCTGGCCTCCCACATCACTAACACTAAATAAATATATTAACCCCTAAATCTAACCCTAAGCCTAAGTCTAAATCTAACCCTAACACCCCTAACGTTAATATAATTAAAATAAATCTAAACAAAAATTATTATCATTACCTAAATAATTCCTATTTAAAACTAAATATTTACCTATAAAATAAACCCTAAGAGAGCTACAATATAACTAATAGTTACATTGTAGTTATCTTAGGTTTTATTTTTATTTCACAGCTAAGTTTGTATTTATTTTAACTAGGTAGACTAATTAGTAAATAGTTATTAACTATTTACTAATTACCTAGTAAAAAAATATACAAATTTACCTGTGAAATAAAACCTAACCACAGTTACAGTTAAACCTAACATTACACTAAAATTACATAAATTACATTAATTAAATACAATAAACTAAATTACAAAAAAATAAACACTAAATTACACAAAATAAAAAAGAAATTATCAAATATTTAAGCTAATTACACCTAATCTAATAGCCCTATAAAAATAAAAAAGCCCCCCCAAAATAAAAAAAACCCCACTAGCCTACACTAAACTGCCAATAGCCCTCAAATCAGCTCTTTTACCTGTAAAAAAATACAAACAACCCCCCAACATTAAAACCCACCACCCACACAACCAAACCCCCCAAATAAAATCATATCTAAATAAACATAAGTCCCCATTGCCCTGAAAAGGGCATTTGGGTGGGCATTGCCCTTAAAAGGGCATTTAGCTCTTTTACATTGCCCAAAGTCCCTAATTTAAAAATAAAACCCACCCAATAAACCCTTAATAAAACCTAACACTAAACCCCGAAGATCCACTTACAGTTTTTGAAGACCGGACATCCATCCTCATCCTGCCGGGAGAAGTCTTCATCCAAGCAGCAAGAAGTTTTCAACCAGCCGGGAGAAGTCTTTCTCCAAGCGGCAAGAAGTCGTCCTCCAGGCGGTCTTCATCCAGACGGCATCTTCTATCTTCATCCTTCCGACGTGGAGCGACTCCATCTTCAAGACATCCGGTGCAGAGCATCCCCTTCTTTCGATGGCTATTGAAGAATGAAGTTCCCCTTTAAATGACATCATCCAAGATGGTGTTCCTTGAATTCCGATTGGCTGATAGAATTCTATCAGCCAATCGGAATTAAAGGGTAAAAAGTCCTATTAGCTGATGCAATCAGCAAATAGGATTGAGCTTTAATCCTATTGGCTGATCCAATCAGCCAATAGGATTGAGCTCGCAGTCTATTGGCTGTTCTATCAGCCAATCGGAATTCAAGGGACGCCATCTTGGATGACATAATTTAAAGGGAAACTTCATTCTTCAATAGCCATTGAAAGAAGAGGATGCTCCGCGCCGGATGTCTTGAAGATGGAGCCGCTCCGTGTCAGAAGAATAATAGATATATGAAACTAGAAGCGCTTGTCTCAACCAAATTATGAATAGTTAAAAAGGAGGAATCAATAAATTTCCAGTAATCTTAATAATAGTACACACTTATGAACTAATCAATTGATCAATGTTCTTACTGATATAAATGTCTGTAATGTCCATAAGCTTTGATGTTATAAAGTGTAGCAAATGTCCTCCAGCGTTACACACTTTGTATCAGTCACCTTTCAAACTGCTGCTCACAGGGGGTTGGCTGTTTGTCCGGCAGCCGGGTAGAATAATCCAAAGTAGAAAAGATCTGGAGCGCAAAAAGAAAAGGGAACTGCAATAGTGTGAGATCCAACAACACTTTTTATTAGCACGCAATTAAAATCTACTCACAAAATTTCCAAATAAGTCAAGCACATAGCATCAAACATGAAGAGTATTCCGGTGCTTCTCTCACGGCTGTATCCTTGCAAGACTCGGCGTGTGACGTCACCACCCGATCTACTGCCGCGAGATTTCAAACACACCTCTCTACTTCGTCAACTGTCAAACAGTTCAGATTCAAGCATTCGGCGCCTCAACGCGTTTCCCCGCCCCTTCTGGCGGCTTTCTCAAGAGTACCAACTGCTTACAAAAGGCTCCTATTTGTACTGATGCGATACTAGTGCCCCCTGCTGTTGATATTTGTAGGCGGAACTCTTCTTCTCCGGAACGTTTCTTCTAGTTTAGAGTGTCAGAAGGATGAAGATAGAAGATGCCGTCTGGATGAAGACTTCTGCCCGCCTGGAGGATGACTTCTTGCCGCTTGGATGAAGATTTCTCCCGGCTTCGTTGAGGACTTCTTGCTGCTTAGATGAAGACTTCTCCCGGCTGGATGAGGATGGATGTCCAGTCTTCAAAAACTGTAAGTGGATCTTCGGGGGTTATTGTTAGGTTTTTTCAAGGGTTTATTGGGTGGGTTTTATTTTTAGATTAGGGACTTTGGGCACCGTAAAAGAGCTAAATGCCCTTTTAAGGGCAATGCCCATCCAAATGCCCTTTTCAGGGCAATGGGGAGCTTAGGTTTTTTAGGTAGGTTTTTATTTGGGGGGGTTGGTTGTGTGGGTGGTAGGTTTTACTGTTGGGTGGTTGTTTGTATTTTTTTTTACAGATAAAAGAGCTGATTTCTTTGGGGCAATGCCCCGCAAAAGGCCCTTTTAAGGGCCATTGGCAGTTTAGTGTAGGCTAGTTTTTTTTTTTTTTTTGATAGGGCTATTAGATTAGGTGTAATTAGTTTAAATATTTGATAATTTCTTTTTTATTTTGTGTAATTTAGTGTTTATTTTTTTGTAATTTAGATAAATGTATTTTTTTAATTTAATTTATTTAACTTTAGTGTAATGTTAGGTGTTAGTGTAACTCAGGTTAGATTTTATTTTACAGGTAAATTTGTCTTTATTTTAACTAGGTAGCTAGTAAATAGTTAATAACTATTTACTAACTAGTCTACCTAGTTAAAATAAATACAAATTACCTGTTAAATAAAAATAAAACCTAAGATAGCTACACTGTAACTATTAGTTATATTGCAGCTAGCTTAGGGTTTAACAATCAGTGGTTTTGGGAGTAAAGCATTTAACAAGCAGTGAGTGTGGGAGTAAAGCATTTAACAAGCAGTGAGAGTGGCAGTAAAGCATTTAACGAGCAGTGAGTGTTTGAGTAAAGCATTTAACGAGCAGTGGGTTTGGGAGAAAAGCATTTAAAAAACAGTGAGTGTGGGAGTAAAGCATTTAACAAGCAGTGAATTTGGGAATAAAGCATTTAACAAGCAGTGGTTTTGGGAATGGGAGTAAAGCATTTAACAAGCAGTGAGAGTTGGAGTAAAGCAATTAACAAGCAGTGGTTTGGGAGTAAAGCATTTAACAAGCAGTGAGATTGGGAGTAAAGCATTCAACGAGCAGTGGGTTTGGGAATGGGAGTAAAGCATTTAACAAGCAGTGAGAGTGGGAGTAAAGCAATTAACAAGCAGTGGTTTGGGAGTAAAGCATTTAACAAGCAGTGAGATTGGGAGTAAAGCATTCAACGAGCAGTGGGTTTGGGAATGGGAGTAAAGCATTTAACAAGCAGTGAGAGTGGGAGTAAAGCATTTAACAAGCAGTGAGAGTGGCAGTAAAGCATTTAACGAGCAGTGAGTGTTTGAGTAAAGCATTTAACGAGCAGTGGGTTTGGGAGAAAAGCATTTAAAAAACAGTGAGTGTGGGAGTAAAGCATTTAACAAGCAGTGAATTTGGGAATAAAGCATTTAACAAGCAGTGGTTTTGGGAATGGGAGTAAAGCATTTAACAAGCAGTGAGAGTTGGAGTAAAGCAATTAACAAGCAGTGGTTTGGGAGTAAAGCATTTAACAAGCAGTGAGATTGGGAGTAAAGCATTCAACGAGCAGTGGGTTTGGGAATGGGAGTAAAGCATTTAACAAGCAGTGAGAGTGGGAGTAAAGCATTTAACAAGCAGTGGGTTTGGGAATGGGAGTAAAGCATTTAACAAGCAGTGAGAGTGGGAGTAAAGCATTTAACAAGCAGTGAGTTTGGGAGAAAAGCATTTAACAAGCAGTATGTGTATGAGTAAAGAATTTAACAAGCAGTAAGAGTATGAGTAAAGCATTTAACAAGCAGTGAGAGGGGGAGTAAAGCATTTAACAAGCAGTGAGAGTGGGAGTAAAGCATTTAACGAGCAGTGAGTATTGGAGTAAAGCATTTAATGAGCAGTGGGTTTGGGAGAAAAGCATTTAACAAGCAGTGAGTGTGGGAGTAAAGCATTTAACAAGCAGTAAGAGAGGGAGTAAAGCATTTAACAAGCAGTGGGTTTTGGAGTAAAGCATTTAACAAGCAGCGGGTTTGGGAGTAAAGCATTTAACAAGCAGTGGGTTTGGGAGTAAAGCATTTAACGAGCAGTGGGTTTGGGAGTAAAGCATTTAACAAGCAGTGAGTGTGGGAGTAAAGCATTTAACGAGCAGTGGGTTGGGGAATGGGAGTAAAGCATTTAACAAGCAGTGAGAGTGGGAGTAAAGCATTTAACAAGCAGTGGGTTTGAGAATGGGAGTAAAGCATTTAACAAGCAGTGAGAGTGGGATTAAAGCATTTAACAAGCAGTGAGTTTGGGAGAAAAGCATTTAACAAGCAGTATGTGTATGAGTAAAGAATTTAACAAGCAGTAAGAGTATGAGTAAAGCATTTAACAAGCAGTGAGAGGGGGAGTAAAGCATTTAACAAGCAGTGAGAGTGGGAGTAAAGCATTTAACGAGCAGTGAGTGTTGGAGTAAAGCATTTAATGAGCAGTGGGTTTGGGAGAAAAGCATTTAACAAGCAGTGAGTGTGGGAGTAAAGCATTTAACAAGCAGTAAGAGAGGGAGTAAAGCATTTAACAAGCAGTGGGTTTTGGAGTAAAGCATTTAACAAGCAGCGGGTTTGGGAGTAAAGCATTTAACAAGCAGTGGGTTTGGGAGTAAAGCATTTAACGAGCAGTGGGTTTGGGAGTAAAGCATTTAACAAGCAGTGAGTGTGGGAGTAAATCATTTAACAAGCACTGAGAGTGGGAGTAAAACATTTAAAGAGCAGTGAGTGTTGGAGTAAAGCATTTAACGAGCAGTGGGTTTGGGAGAAAAGCATTTAACAAACAATCAGTGTGGGAGTAGAGTATTTAACAAGCAGTGAGAGTGGGAGTAAAGCATTTAACAAGCAGTGAGGTTGGGAGAAAAGCTTTTAACAAGCAGTAAGTGTATGAGTAAAGCATTTAACAAGCAGTGAGGTTGGGAGAAAAGCATTTAACAAGCAGTAAGTGTATGAGTAAAGCATTTAACAAGCAGTGAGTTTGGGAGAAAAGCATTTAACAAGCAGTAAGAGTATGAGTAAAGCATTTAACAAGCAGTGAGTTTGGGAGAAAAGCATTTAACAAGCACTAAGAGTATGAGTAAAGCATTTAACAAGCAGTGGGTTTGGGAGCAAAGTATTTAACAAGCAGTGAGTTTGAAAGTTACATTTAGAGCCAGAGTGGAGTGCAAACGTTTGTGCAAGCAATATCGGGTTTTTGCATTCATTTGCGCATATTATAGTTGAACGTAAACTTAATTGTTTTAGCACAATTCAAGTTAACGCTTGTCGGGTTATTGTGTCTTTAGAACTCTGGTTAAAAACAGAAAAGTGTCACAAAGCACATAAAAAATACATTACAAAGTACACTGAGCTAGCGGTAAACCGTTTGCGTAAGTCGGGTTGCGCAGTTGTTACGAGTTGAAAGTAAAAACTTATCGCTCTAGTGCTAACACGACTCACACAAAAAACCTACTGCCCCATAGAAGTCAATGGAGCAAAAAAAGAGAAAAAAAGAAAACCTAAAATCCCACTCGAGGGCTAACCTGAATCGCCATAAGACCCCTACTGTAAAAACGCCTAAACTGCCACATAGCCCACCACAAAGTCCCCACTATAATATTAAACCCTAATCTGCCACACCCCTACAGTGCAAAGTCAAGACTACACTATTAACCCCTAAACCGCCAGCCAACCAACGCAATGTAAAATACTACACTTTTAACCCTTAAACCACCAGCCCACAACTGCAAGATAACCCACTAACATCTAACCCCCTTACCTGACAACTCCTAAGTTAACCCAATATAAACTAAGCCCACCTTTAACAAAATACATCAAAACACAGTTACAATCATAATAAGAACAGACAAACGACCTCCAGGGCAGCGCTCAGATGATCCTCCTCTGTACCTTAGTGGCACGCACAACGTACTGATCTTCACGCTGCAGTACCTTGTCACACCCCCGTATGGTCGTACTCCAGACACTCCGTTCAAGCCAATGATGAAAGGTGAAGGTGCAGAAGGGCAACAACACAGCAATAGCAGGTGCCATAAAAGAGGAGACAGTCCACCCCCGCCTCAGAAGAAACACAGTCCAACAACAGGAACGCACCCTGCCAGCAATATGATGAAATAAAATGAAATAAGCAAACCAAGAGCAATGGGTGATAGTGGTAAAAGAATCTCCATTTGATCCATCTTATGAAGATAGTGACACACACATAGAAACGGACAGCAAAAACGGTCAAACGCGTTTCATCAAAAAGACTGACTTTCTCAATGACCATAACTATGCCCTGTGTTACACTGACATTTATGTGAGCAAACAGCCCTCCTCCCCTACAGGATTGGACACATAGATAGGGTGAGCTATACACACCCCTTTTATTTAAATATAAGCAGCGTAACACAAAACCATGTTAGAAGGAAAATAAGCACACCTGAGAATTAACACGGTACTACATGCAAACATAATTTTACATATATATGCAATGTCAATGCACATAAAATATATAGTGCATGATAGACATATGATGAAGGTAAATATATAAAAAATTATGCAAAAAATTAAAAAAGATAATAATAATAGCCACGCATTTCTGTGTAAGCAAACAGTGAGGTAATAATATATGAAAATATATAATCTATGTATAATTGAAGCACAAAAAAAAGCAAGAATAAAAGAGGAAATCAAAGAAAATACTGCCTCAGCTTATGAGTTTAAATTTAAAGAGACAGAGACCAAAAAAGGTCATACTCTCTCAACAAAAAGTTTAACATCCCACTCTAAGTTTATACCGTTTGGCATGCGAGTATCCATTTGAAAAATCCAAAAAACCTCTCTTTGACTGAGAGCCATGCCTCTGTTCCCACCTCTAGAGTGTCTAGGAATCAGCTGGATACCCTGAAATGTCAAAAGGGAACTATCCGACCCATGAAACCTCTTGAAGTGCAGGGGTATCGGAGTGCTAGACTCAGGGTCCTCAATGGAACGAAGATGTTCCAAAAATCTATCTTTCAAGGTCCTAATAGTTTGACCTACATAGTTCTTCTGGCACCCCCTGCAGGTCAAGGGATAAATGACATAGCAAGAATTACAAGTAATGTGTTCCTGTAACTTAAAACTCTTTTTATTGACACTTGAAATAAAGTCCGTATCAAAGGTAGCATACGTACAAGACTTACATCTTTTACTGCCACACTTAAAGAATCCAGGCTTAATTGTAAGCCAATTCTCCTTAACATTTGTAGGCAACATCGATGGCGACAAAATATTACCAAGTGTTCCGGCTTTTTTAGGTATAAAGGTGACCCCTTCCTTAATGATCTCATTTAAGGCCTCATCTGTTTTTAAAATGGGTAAAGCCTCCCTCACTATGTTGCAAATTTTCCCATATTGTTCACTAAATGTGGTGATAAATTTCGGTTTAGCTGTAAAATCCTCCTTAGTACGTCTACTAGGTCTCAGATATTCTTGTCTATCCTCATTGTCCACTTCATTCCTAGCCTTTTTTAAGGATTCTATGCTGTATTCTCTTTCAACAAAATGATCAGTAAGTTCATTGGAGTGTTTCAGATAAGTAAATTTGCTAGTACAATTTCTTTTCACACGAATATATTGGCTTTTGGGAATGGCCTTAATGATATGCTAAGAATGGCAGGACTTGGCATTCAAAATATTTTTACCCGCAACTTCCTTGCGAAAAAGTTCCACTTCTATACATGACAATAATTTAATGTCCAAAAAAGACATAAAATTATCACTAAGTTCCATTGTGAACTTCAAATTCAAATCCTTGTCCTGTAAATACCCAAAGAAGTGTTGGATAAATTCCTGTGGTCCCCTCCAGACAATCAACAAGTCGTAAAAATATCTACCATAAAAGTAGATGTAATCTCTAAAGGGATTCTTATATCCATATACGTGGAACAGCTCCCATCAACCCAAATACAGGTTGGCATAGGAGGGGGCAAACTTAGCCCCCATAGCTGTTCCACGCCTCTGGAGAAAGAAATCCCTTTCAAAAAGAAAAAAATTATGGGTTAGCAAATATTCAACAGAACTTAAAATAAAGTACTTCAAATTCTCAGCATATTTTGATTTGTTATTCAAAAAGAATTCAATTGCCTGTTTGCCTTTCTCATGTGCAATGCATGTATACAGAGATACTACATCAATAGTCACAAAGAAAAATTCAGAATTCCATTCCAGATTCTCAACCTGTTTAATGACATCTGTAGTGTCCTTAATATAACTCATTAGATTCAAAACAAAAGGCTGAATAAAGCTATCCATCATCTCAGAAAGAGGCTCATTCAAAGAGCCTATCCCTGCCACAATGGGCCTCCCTGGAGGATTGAATCTGTCCTTGTGGACTTTGGGAAGGTAATGAATAATTGCTGTTTTGGGATATGCAACAAGTAAAAAAAAATCAAAATTATCCTTGGTGATTACTCCACTGTTAACAGCCTTATCCAATATTGTACTTAAATCATTTTTAAACCTATATGTGGGGTTATTGGATAATTTCTCATAAACCTGTGTATCAGATAACTGTCTAATAGCTTCTTTTAAATAGTCAAGCCTGTCAAGGACCACAACTTTGCCACCCTTATCAGAGTTGTGTATAACAAGATCACTATTAGCCTTCAATTCTTTCAAAGCTAAATATTGTGCACGATTTAGATTACTTTTCTTGTGGTCAAATGAGCACTTTTCGTTACTCAATTCCCTCAATTCCATTTTCACTATTTTCTGGAACACTTCTATGGCACTAGATCTAGCTTGCGTGGGATAAAAAGTTGATTTGTTTTTCATAGTGCTAGTATCAATCATTCCTTCATCAATATGAAAATCAACATCCTTATTCCCTGTATCTAAGGATTGGAGATCCAATACTGCACAATGATCTACAAAATTGAATTGACCCTTATCGGAAGTAGATACTTTAACCATGTGTTTAACCTGATGCTTAGACTGTGTCCCCAAAAAATGTTTTTTAATGACTAATACTCTAACAAACTTATTCAAATCAACAACCGTATTAAATAGGTCAAACTGACTTGTAGGAGAGAAATTAAGGCCTAGGAACAATAATGCAATATGTGTGTCAGAGAGATGACAAGATGACAAATTCATAACATTGTCCTTTTCTATATGTATTTCTGTGCTTGTAACACTCTCCTCCTATGAGGTTATCGCCTGGGCTTTGCTTGTGCTGACTCTGGTAAAGTCCTTATTTTTTAATTTTCCACGTTCCCCTCTGCGTATTTTCTTATATTCGGTTTCAAATGTTGCTTGTTGTTTTTTTACTGTGTTTGAGCAGAAATATCAGCAGAAACCCCTTTGGGCTGTACCACGAATTAATCACTTTTTTCAGGTTGTAATGAAACTTCTCCCAACATCAGGAGTCATAATCATATTCTGTTTCTGATTCCAAAAACCTGACTATTTTAGAGGAACCCTTAGTATCTCGGCTAGAGGAATTATACCTTCTCCTATTCTCAGTAATAGTCCATTTATATTCTTTATTTTTCTAAAAAACTGCTCCAAACTGCTTTCTGTTATCACTTTCTGTATCTTCTGATCATATTTTTTTAAATCTGGATTATCACTCAAAGGCCTTATGTAATCCTGAAGTTTTAATTTTTCCTTGCATATTTCATCTCTTTGCTGCTTCTTATATTCAATGAGCAGATCAATCAATGCCAGAGAACAATCTGTTAAGACAGCATTCCATTTATCAATAAAGGTTTGATCCAATACCAAAAATGATGGAAACTTCCTTATTTGCAACCCCCGTGGTATGTGTTTAGCTTTTTTGTACATAAAAAAAGTCTTAATATCCATTTCAAACATTGTATCTTTTTTTAAAAGATCGTCCATCTTAAAAAAAAGGGAATCAATATTTTTGTTCTCCTCTTGCTCAATATAATCAGTACTAAATAAATCCTCCTCACCATCACTGATTACCTCAGCTGTTTGCTGAAATATAAATCCTTCAGCTGCCATAATAGTAACTAGTGTGTGTCACTTACTATTTTGATACTTTTATTATGCTTATGTAAGTTCAAATGGATCCAAAAAAAACACATAATACCCTATGGGGGATGAAGCAGCGTCTTAAAGCAGATACGTGTGATCACTGGTACAGTCAAATAGTGGTATAAGCCACAACCATATGTGAGAAATAAGCAGTGTGAGAAATAAAAAAATCTGTGCCGCTTACCCTCTTCTCTGTGGATCAATAAGAACAGACAAAGAACCTCCAGGGCAGCGCTCAGACGATCCTCCTCTGTACCTTAGTGGCACGCACAACGTACTGATCTTCATGCTGCAGTACCTTGTCACACCCCTGTATGGTCATAATCCAGACACTCCGTTAAAGCCAATGATGAAAGGCGCAGGTGCAGAAGGGCAACAACACAACAATAGCAGGTGCTGTCAAAGAGAAGGCAGTCCACCCCCGCCTCAGAAGAAACACAGTCCAACAACAGGAACGCACCCTTCCAGCAATATGATGAAAGAAAATGAAATAAGCAAACCAAGAGCAATGGGTGATAGTGGTAAAAGAATCTCCATTTAATCCATCTCATGAAGATAGTGACACAGACATAGAAACGGACATCAAAAACGGTCAAACGAGTTTCATCAAAAAGACTGACTTTCTCAATGACCATAACTATGCCCTGTGTTACACCGACATTTATGTGAGTGTTTGTGGCGGAATCCAGATTGCAGGGGGTCAAGCAAGGAGTTGGCGGACAGTAAGTGGGTTAGGCAATTATAAACTAGTTTTTCAAGGAGTTTTGATGTTAGTGGAAGCAGTGATATGGTGCGGTAGCTTTCAGGAGAATTAGGGTCAAGGGAGGGTTTTTTAAATATGGGCGGGACTTTTGCATATTTGAAAGAAGATGGGAATGAGCAGGTAGAGAGAGATAGGTTGAAGATGTGAGTAAGAGCAGGAGTGAGGGTGGAAGACAGGGAGGGTATTAGATGGGAAGGGATAGGGTTGAGCGGGCAGATAGTGAGGTGTGTGGAAAATAGTAAGGAGGAAACTTCATTCTCAGTGGCTGGATGGAAGATGCAGAGGGTGGCAGAGGGAGTAACTGGGCCTGTTGATGGAATATTGCAGGTTGGTGTTTGGATGTTGCTTTGGATAGAATGTTTTTTGTTTAAAAAGTAGTCTGCCAGGTCTTGAGCACTAAAGACTGATGAGGGGGTGGGGCAGGTGGGTAGATGAGAGAGGTAAAGGTGGAGAAGAGTCATTTAGGGTTTGAGGAAAGAGTAGATATAAGAGAAGAGAAGTAGGTTTGCTTGGCTAAGTGAAGGGCAGAAGTGTATGAATGAAGAATAAACTTATAGTGTATGAAGTCAGGTTCAGAGTGAGTTTTCCTCCAGACACGCTCAGCAGTATGGGAGCATTTTTGCAAATAGTGTGTTTGCTGAGAGTGCCAGGGCTGCGACTGATGACGTGATGGTTTGCGCAGCTGGGGAGGGGCAAGTGTGTCTAGTGCAGAGGAGAGAGTTTTGTTATAGTGGGCTGTTGCGAGATCAGGGCAGGTTATAGTGGAAGTGTGAGGGAGGAGATCTTGAATAATTTTTGAAAATTGGAGCGGATCCACAGCATGTAGATTTCTACAGGGGTGGGGGCGGGATGGAGGAGTTGGTTTAGCTGTTGCATTAATATTATAGGTGACCAGGTGATGGTCTGAAATGGGAAAAGGGTGACAGGTGAGGTCAGATATAGAACAGAGGTAGGAAAATACCAGGTCGATGGAGTGTCCATCATGGTGGGTAGGGAATAGGGTGGATTGTGAGAGACCGAAGGAGGATGTGAGTGAAAGAAGTTTAGAGGCAGCAGGGCTAGACTGGTTGTCAATGGGAATGTTGAAGTCCCCAAGAATTAGGGTTGGTATATTTGTAGAGAGAAAGTGAGGAAGCCAGGCACCAAAGTTGTCAAGGAAATGGGAGGTAGGTCCAGGAGGGCGATAGATGATTGCCACTCTGAGAAAGAGGGGGGAGAACAGGCGAATACAGTGGACTTCAAAGGAAGAGAAGGAGAGAGATGGGATTGGAGGTAGGTACTGATAAGTGCATGAGGGGGAGAGCAGGATCCCAACACCGCCGCCACGTTTCTCACCTGGCCTAGGGGTATGGCTAAGGTGAAGACCACCATGTGTGAGAGTAGCAGTGGAAACGGTGTCGGAAGGAGATAGCCAGGTTTCGGTAATTGCTAAAAGGGTGAAAGCATTTGAAATAAACAGGTCATGAATGGTTGTAAGTCTGTTGCAGACAGAGCGAGAGTTCCATAGTGCGCAAGTGAAAGAATTGTGTGCGTATGGGATACATTTGATGGAAATGAGGTTATGTGTGTTGCTTTTATTAAAGTTACTATAAGGAGTGCGTGATTGGGTAATGGTGGGAATGAGGGTGGGCCCAGCATTTGGAGAGATGTCACCTGATGCTAATAGCAGCAAGATTTAAAGTAAGAGTAGGTGAGAATGAGATTTATAGCAGTGGGGGCATTTCTATTAGGTAGTGCAGTTTAGTGACATAGATTTTAAAATAGAAAATAGTTCATGAGAGCTAAGGTAAGGAGAGGAAAGGAGTGAGGGGCCTATATAAACTGCCTGTGGAGAAGGGTAAGGTATGAGCATGTGAGCATGCCTGTGGAATAGGCATGAGGCTGTTAAAAGGAAAATCAGGTTTGAAAACATAGCAGAATTTTAAGTGCAAAATTTGGGATTTGAAGAGAAAATATTTAGCTTGCCTCAAATCTTCTTCAAATCTTGTTCAATTCTTGACTAATTCTTTAACTTAAAGATGTCACTTAGAGAGATGGCAGCTTAGAGATTAGAGTTAAATCAATTAACTGAGTGGAGAAAGGGAGATGAGTGACACACAGGCAATACAATTAAGAACTAGAACTAGATCAAAGGGATAGATTTACATAAAACAAAATTGGGTGGGTATTAGTCAATTAATTAAGCAAAGTTAAAAAATTAGGAAATGCAAATGCTGGGGACAGGATGTGATCACATACAGGCATAGAGGCCTATTTATTAAAGGTCTTGCAGACCTGATCCGACAGTGCGGATCAGGTCCGCAAGACCTCGCTGAATGCAAAGAGCAATACACTCTCCATATTCAGCATTGCACCAGCAGCTCACAAGAGCTGCTGGTGCAACTCCGCCCCCTGCAGACTCACGGCCAATGGGCCGCCATTAGGGAGGTGTCAATCAACCTGATCATACTCGATCGGGTTGAATTGTGGCGATTCCTGTCTGCCTGCTCAGAGCAGGCAGACAGGGTTATGGAGCAGCAGTCTTTAGACCACTGCTTCACAACTGCAGTTTCTGGCGAATCTGAAGACTTGCCAGAAACACGGGCCCACAAGCTCCATACGGAGCTTGATAAATGGGCCTCATAGAAGGAAGTTTAGATGGGGGACATACCATAGAATAAGTTATAATGCAGTGTTAAAAAAGATCCAGGAAGAGACAGCAGTTTAGATGGGGACATAGCATAGAATAAGTTATAATGCAGTGTTAAAAAAGATCCAGGAAGAGACAGCAGTTTAGATGGGGGACATACCTGAAAGTAAATTAAATAGCAGGGTTAGTTTAGGCTTAAATAAGTAGCATTCTGTCTTGTTTGCAATTCTTGACTAATTCTGTAATTCTTGACTAATCTAATTGCCCTATAAAGATAAAAAGCCCCCCCCCAAATAAAAAACACCACCTAACCTACAATAAACTACCAATAGCCCTTAGAAGGAACTTTTGTAGGGCATTGCCCTAAGTTAAACAGTTATTTTACTGACAAAAAATGACAAAGTCCCCCCAACAGTAAAACCCCCCACCCAACCAACCCCACAAAATAAAAAACCTAAGTCTAAATAAAACCTAAGCTACCCATTGCCCCTAAAGGGGCATTTGTATGGGCATTGCCCTTAAAAGCTCTTTTACTGTGCCCCTCCCTAATCTAAAAAAAAACACCCAAATTTTTTTTTAAAAATCTAACACTAACCCCATAATATCTACTCATGGTTCCTAAAGTCCAGTCATCTATCCTCATCCAGGAGGTGACATCTTCATCCATCGCGGGGCCATCTTTTTTCTTCATCCCGGTGTCGCGGAGCTGTGGAAGAGCGGAGCTGTGGAGGGGCGGAGCTTCTTTGCCGCTAGCGTGGACATCCATCGTGGAGGATCCTCTTCATATATTCACCGCCGTACACTGAAGCTTGAATGCAAGGTACCCGTTTAAAAATGGGGTACCTTGCATTCCTATTGGCTGATATTTTTAAATCAGCCAATAGGATGAGAGCTACTTAAATCTTATTGGCTGTTCAAATCAGAGCTGAATGCCCTTTTTAGAGCAGTAAAATAGCTGAATGCCATTTTAAGGGCAATGCCCATACAAATGCACCTTTAGGGGCAATAGGTAGCTTTGAATTTTTTTAGTCTTAGGTTTTTTATTTTGGGGGGTTAGTTGGGTGGGGGTTTTACTTTAAGGGGGGGGACTTTGTAATATTTTAATGTAAAAGAGCTGTTTAACTTAGGGCAATGCCCTACAAAAGGACCTTTTAAGGGCTGTTGGTAGTTTATTGTAGGTTATGGGGTGTTTTTATTTTGGGGGGGCTTTTTTTTTATTTGTATAGGGCTATTATTTTAGGTGTAATTGTTTTTATTTTGGATAATTTCGTTTATAATTTTTTGTAATCTTAGTGTTTTTTAATTTTTGGGATTTTAGTGTTTATTATTTTTTGTAATGTTAGATTTTTTTTATTTTTTTGTAGTGTTAGTTTTTTTTTTAAATTTTTAATTTAGATTTTTTAATTGGTAGTTTTTTTAAATTTTATTAGAATAGTAATGTTAGTTTAATTTATAGTTTAATGTTATTTTTATTTTTTTATTTCACAGGTAAGTTTTTATTTATTTAAACATACTTATATTGTAACTTTTAATTTAAAGTTAGGGGGTGTTAGGTTTAGGGGGTTAATAGTTTAATTTAGTGTTTTTGTGATGTGGGGATCCAGCGGTTTAGGGTTTAATAGGTTTAGTTTATTAGTTGCGATGTGGGGGGCCCGCGGTTTAGGGGTTAATAGGTTTATTTAGTGTTGGCAATATCGGGGAGCGGCGGATTAGGGGTTAATCACTTTATTTAGCGTCAGGGGGGGCAGATTAGGGGTTAATAACTTTATTTAGGTTTTGGCGATGTTGGGTGGCGGTTTAGGGGTTAATAACGTTATTTAGTGTCGGCGATGTCGGGGGCGGCAGATTACGGGGATTTAGACTAGGGTTTTATGTTAGGGTGTTAGGTTTAAAGATAACTTTCTTTCCCCCATAGACATCAATGGGGTTGCATTTCAGCGATTTGCCATTCTGCGATCACAGGTGTTAATTTTTTCTAACACTCTCTCCCCATTGATGTCTATGGGGGAAAGCGTGCACAAGCACGTAAACTCAGCCCTTGGCTTTTGTGCGGTATGGAGCTTAACGTACCATAACGCACAGCACAAGTAGGTTTTTCAGTAACTCGTAATACAGCGCTATGGAAAGTGCAGTACCGCTCATTTTATTGCGTTCTTTGCGCACCCTGTTTAGCGCAAAACTTGTAATCTAGGTGATAGTGTGCAATGTATTCATAATTGAAGTACATTGGAAAGTATCCTAAAACTGCATCCTTTAACAAAGTTCTTTCCTCTGTGGGTTTATTAACCCCTTAATGACCACAGCACTTTTCCATTTTCTGTCCGTTTGGGACCAAGGCTATTTTTACATTTTTGAGGTGTTTGTGTTTAGCTGTAATTTTCCTCTTACTCATTTACTGTACCTACACATATTATATACCGTTTTTCTCGCCATTAAATGGACTTTCTAAAGATTCCATTATTTTCATCATATCTAATTATTTACTATAAAAAAATTATAAAATATGAGGAAAAAATGGAAAAAAACACACTTTTTCTAAATTTGACCCCCAAAATCTGTTACACATCTACAACCACAAAAAAACACCCATGCTAAATAGTTTCTAAATTTTGTCCTGATTTTAGAAATACCCAATGTTTACATGTTCTTTGCTTTTTTTGTAAACTATAGGGCCATAAATACAAGTAGCACTTTGCTATTTCCAAACAATTTCTTTTCAAAATTAGCGCTAGTTACATTAGAACACTGATATCTTTCAGGAATCTCTGAATATCCATTGACATGTATATATTTTTTTTAGTAGACAACCCAAAGTATTGATCTAGGCCCATTCTGGTATATTTCATGCCACCACTTCACCGCCAAATGCAATCAAATACAAAAAATCGTTCACTTTTCACAAATTTTTTCACAAACTTTTGGTTTCTAACTTAAATTATTTACAAACAGCTTGTGCAATTATGGCATAATTGGTTGTAAATTCTTCTCTGGGATCCCCTTTGTTCATAAATAGCAGACATATATGACTTTGGCGTTGCTTTTTGGTAATTAGAAGGCCGCTAAATTCCACTGCGCACCACACGTGTATTATGCCCAGCAGTGAAGGGGTTAATTAGGGAGCATGTAGGGAGCTTTTTGGGATAGTTTTAGCTTTAGTGTAGTGTAGTAGACAACCCCAAGTATTGATCTAGGCCAATTAGGTATATTTTATGCCACCATTTCACTGCCAAATGCGATCAAATTAAAACAAAAGTTAAATTTTTCTCAATTTTAGGTTTCTCACTGAAATTATTTACAAACAGCTTGTGCAATTATGGCACAAATGGTTGTAAATGCTTCTCTGGGATCCCCTTTGTTCAGAAATAGTAGACATATATGGCTTTGGCATTGCTTTTTGGTAATTAGAAGGCCTCTAAATGCCGCTGCGCATCACACGTGTATTATGGCTAGCAGTGAAGGGGTTAATTATGTAGCTTGTAGGGAGCTTGCAGGGTTAATTTTATCTTTAGTGTAGAGCTCAGCCTCCCACCTGAAACATCAGACCCCCTGATCCCTCCCAAACAGCTCTCTTCCCTCCCCCACCCCACAATTGTCCCCGCCATCTTAAGTACTAACAGAAACTCTGCCAGTACTAAAATAAAAGGTATTTGTCCCTTTTTAAAAAAAAAAAAAAAGCATATTTACATATGCTGATGTGTATGATCCCCCCTTAGACCCCAACCTCACTGATCCCCCACCTAACAGCTCTCTAACCCTTCCCCTCTGCCTTAATGGGCACCATCTTGGGTACTGGCAGCTGTCTGCCAGTACCCAGTTTTGCAAAAAATGTGCCTTTTTTTTATTTAAAAAAGCCCTTTTCTGTAGTGTAGCTTCCCCCCCCCCACCAAGACCAACCCCCCACCCCTTCCAGATCCCTTAGATTATATTTTTAATATTTAAACTTTCTTAGTTTTATTTACTTTTAACTTTATGGTTTTCTGTAGTGTAGCGGTTCCCACCCGCTCCCGCCCCGTGCACGCGCCTGCCCACCACCCCCCGTGGGTCCCGATCCCGCCCCCCTCCACTCCATACAGAGCATCGATGGCCGCCCACCCGCCTCCCACGTAAGCTCCCACCCACCAACGATACCGGCCATCGATGTCCGGTGCAGAGAGGGCCACAGAGTGGCTCTCTCTGCATCGGATGGCCAAGGGGGGTTATTGCAGGATGCCTCCATATCGAGGCATCACTGCAATAACCGGAAAGCAGCTGGAAGCGAGCAGGATCGCTTCCAGCTGCTTTCCAGACCAAGGACGTACGCCACACGTCCTCGGTCATTAACTGTATTTTTTTTGAGGACGTGTGGCGTACGTCCTTGGTCGTTAAGGGGTTAAAAAAAAAAAGAGAGTGCCTTAAAGAAATACCCAGCATTTAAAATATATAAAAAGTGCATTAACTGCAGATGTAGAGATGAGTCTCAGGTGGGTTTTATTCAGTTACAGTATTGTACCATAAAAGGTTACAGCATGTATGCAACAAGCTAGGTATATCTTTTGCACCAGTAATAGCACAATTATTGTTCTGATAAACCCTAACTTTGTGGCAGTACAAGACAATGGGCCCGATCCGATATGCAGCAACGCCCGCAGAAGCCGGCGACGCCAAATTTTGCGCGGGTTTGGTATCCTATATACGGCGTAACCTAGAAGTTACGCTCGTATATTTCTGCCTTCGGCCGTAGTTTTTTGGCCCATAGACAGGTATACCAAACCCACGCAGTTTGGTATCCAATATACAGCGTAAGGACTTACGTGGCGAAAATGGAGAAATCTTACTCCATTTTCACCTCGCCACAAATTGCCGGCGTAGTAAGCCTTACGCTGTGTATTGGAGCCCCGTAGCTCCCTAAACTGGCTGCTAAATAAAACCTAACGCATGTGCAATGTCTATCTACCTGTCAACCGCAATCTGCTAAATAAAACCTAAAACCTAACGCATGCGCAATGTCTATCTACCTGTCAACCGCGATCCCCCGCCGCAATCCCTAATAAAGTATTTAACCTCTAAACCGCCGCTCCCGGACCCCGCCGCCACCTACATTAAATGTATAACCCCCTAATGTGAGCCTTTACCCCGCCACCATCTATATTACCTACCCCCTAATGTGAGCCCCTTACACCGCTGCCATCTATATTACCTACCCCCTAATGTGAGCCCTTTACACCGCCGCCATCTATATTACCTACCCCCTAATGTGAGCCCCTTACACTGCCGCCATCTATATTACCTACCCCCTAATGTGAGCCCCTTACACCGCCGCCATCTATATTACCTACCCCCTAATGTGAGCCCCTTACACCGCTGCCATCTATATTACCTACCCCCTAATGTGAGCCCCTTACACCGCCGCCATCTATATTACATACCCCCTAATGTGAGCCCCTTACACTGCCGCCATCTATATTACCTACCCCCTAATGTGAGCCCCTTTCACCGCCGCCATCTATATTACCTACCCCCTAATGTGAGCTCCTTTCACCGCCGCCATCTATATTACCTACCCCCTAATGTGAGCTCCTACCCCGCCGCCAGCTATATTAAAATTATTAACCCCTAATCTAATCCCTCTACCCTGCGACCAGCTATATTAAAATTATTAACCCCTAATTTAATCCCCCTACACCACCGCCAGCTATATTAAATACATTAACCCCTAATCTAATCCCCCTAAAGTAATCACCTCTATTACCAGCCCTTAAAGGGCCTTTTGCGTGACATTGCCCCAAAGTACCAGCTCTATTGCCAGCCCTTAAAAGGGCTTTTTGAGCTCTTTTGCATCTAATCTAAATCCCCCTACACTGCCGCCACCTATAATAAATGTATTACCCCCTAATTTAATCCCCCTACACCGCCACCACCTATATTAAAATTATTAACCCCTAATCTAATCCCCCTACACCGCCGCCACCTATATTAACTATATTAACCCTAATTATATTAGGGTTAATATAGTTAATATAGTTATTAGATTATATATATTAACTATATTAACCCTATCTAACCCTAACATCCCTAACTAAATTCTTATTAAAATCTAATTAATATTAATATTATTAATTAGAATATTCCTATTTAAAACTAAATACTTACCTATACCTAAAATCTTTTTTTATTTTTTGTAATTTAGTGTTTGTTTTTTTTTGTAATTTAGTTTAGTGTATTTAATTGTATTTTAGTTTAGAGATTTGTCGTTTATTTATTTTATTGATAGTGTAGGTGTATTTGTAACTTACACGCGTATGGTTCAAGCACAGTACAACTTCTGTGCTAACCAAAGAGAAAACAGAGGTGCGCCAATTGACAAAACCACAAAATGATAATATTAGACTTATGAAATGCCAATATCAACGTTAGTTATACTCAATAAAATACAGTATAAAAGATGTTGTTATGTTATAATAATACAAATAATTTCCAACATAGGAAGGGGGAGAGAAAGTTATGAATACTTATAATGTGTACCTCTGGTAGATACTCAGACCGATATTGGTCAATATGGGTAAAAAGTCCATCAATCAGATGATGAGCAGCTCTCTCCAAGATGTATGCAGAAATAATGAATGTCCTAAAAGACAAAAGAAAAAGAGACGCTCTTGGTGCAGCAAGCTCCAATCAGCATGACAACCCAACCAGTGATCCATAAAATAGGTAAGATTCTCACAAACAAATATGCACATGCAGTGCAATAATAGGCGGACCTAAACTTCAGAGCCGTTCGGCTGACTCCTCAGGGGCCACTCTGCCAAGCGACGCTGTAACACCAGATAATGAGTGCTGGAATCCAATCCTCCGTGATAACCTCTGTAGTGGCCTAGGATGATCGACTAGGAGGTGAACGTAAAGTCCACAGACTGCTATGAGTAACAAACGATTATCCAGAGCAAGGGAGAGTAGTAAAAAGTTCTGTTTTATTAAAAACACTTAAAAGTTGCTTTGCAACGTGTTTCTCGGCCAACAATGCCGTTTCATCAGGCTACATAGTTGTTACACTCTACCTTGCTACCTTTTATTACATGCTAAACCAATCAGCAGTCCGTGTTATGAAAAACACCCATCACACTGCAGACAAATTAAATGCCCTGTAATCCACACACCCCTAGAGTTCACATCTGTGCTCGTTAAAAGTCTTTAGAGTTATAGACTGTGCAGAGAACAAAGCCTATTGCTAAGACTGGAGTGAATCCTTTCTTAAAGATGTAAAAAAAATACAAATGCAAACCGAAAGATATACAATAAACTAAATTCTCATTCAATTGGCAATGCGTAATACATAACATGCTGTATAGCTTAACCTAAATATACGGTGACCCACCCATTACTGCTAAAAAAACTATTAGTTAATTAAAATACATATTCATAATTAAAAATGCTCTAATCGATGTATACAATAAGAATGATAGTGTAACTTATTCTAAACAAACAGGCTCCCAGCTATACTGAAAAGCAACCTGTTAACAAATACAGATACGTGATCATGTTTCAAGAGCATGCTCCTCCAATATAAACATTGAATATAAACAATGAATTAATGAAATTTGTTTGATTTCTTTGTAAGTCACTCCATATGACGGTGTAAAGATATTACATATATTAAATCATGAACTTTTGTAAAATATCATAGACACTAAATGATACAAATACTAATACATATAGGCACTAGATGATGCTTGTACCGATAAATGTATGTTCTCGCGTGTGAATGATATTGTGTGAGTGGCGACAAAGTTAAAAATAAGTAAGTGAATGTGAACCTATTAATGTAATATGTATGTCTATGTCTAAACGTGATTCTAATAATAACACTACACTAAACTATTACTAATATATATTCTCCCACGTGTGAATAATAGTGTGTGGGTGGCGACAGAATGGAAATCTAAATGTGACATAAGATGGTGATGAAATATGTACATTGAAATATTATGAAAATGTGAATGAGTATGTAGTGTTGGGTTGTGTATTGATATGCTACTATATTGACGCATCCAAATGATTAACACTTAAAATATAAGATATTTGTGCTAGTGTGAATGTGTAGGGACGATAATATCGATGGAAACCTTCAGATACATGGGGTGGCCTGTATGTGTCGATTGTGAGAGAATATTGCACGAACAAATATGTTGACATGTCCTACTAATGATAGTAAGCACTAAAATATGTGGTATTTGTGCTAGTGTGAAAGTGTTAGGATGTGTCCTACCATGTGAAGTGAGGCTCCAGAATGAAGTGAAATATAAATTTTAAGGATGTGTGCTTATATTATTGTGAATAAATAAGTGTATATATGAATATATGAAAAATATATGATAAAACACCATATTATTGGAATATGAAGATATAAATGCAAATATACATCTATAAGTAGTGATATGAAAGTGAACGTGAATTATATATAATATAATATGAGCTATATACATATATAAGTGAGTGTATAAGAAAGTATATAAGGAAGGAGAGAAACATTAAAATGCTGCTAGATCCACATTTAGATTTAACCCTAAAGGGTGCATAGTTTTCAATTTGTGGATCCAGTATGTTTCTCTCCTTCTTAATTTGATAAATCTGTTGTAAATGTGTGAATTAGGAATATGTTCTATGGGAATGACAGTGTAACATCCTGGGTTCCCTTCATGTTTCTGATGGCAGTGACTAATCACACTATGAGATTTTTTGTTGTGCATAATACTTCGATAGAGTTCTGACCAACGATGGCTGAGGCGTCTAATAGTGCGGCCTATGTACTGTACCCCACATATGCAAGAGATAAGATAGATTACATAGTGTGAGGCACAGGTCATTCTGCTCTTAATCTGATAAGATTTTTTGTCAGTATAAGATTGAAAAGAGCATTTATCATGGCCAATGTAGTTGCACATCTTACAATTGGTGACATTACATTTAGATATTCCTCTATTTATGACTGTTATAGTTTTCCTATTGTTTAGTCTAAAGGGAAATTTTTTTTATTTTTGATAATTTTGCTGGGCGCCAGAATGTTCTTCAAACTGGGAGCCTTCTTGTAAACAACAAGTGGACAATCTCCTATTAGTTCACATAGGATAGGATCCCTTTTTAGAATTCTCCAATGCTTGTTGCGAATCTCTCTTATGGACTTATGATTGCAATTATATTGAGTAATGAATCTAATTCCAGGTGATTCAGAGGTATCATGTTTTTCTTTGGTGTTTGTTTTGTGTTTTAGAAAATAGTCCTCCCTATTATCATTACGAGCACGTTGGTAACTAGATTCAATGAGATCAATATGATAATTTCTCTCCTTGAATCTTTCCTTGAGAATTTGGCTTTGGGCATCATATTCTGAGATTAAACTGCAGTTGCGCCTAATTCTCCTGAATTGTCCATATGGGACATTTCTTTTCCAAGGATAATGATGATTGCTTGAAAAATCTAAATAGCTGTTGCTATCAACAGTCTTGAAGTGTGTAGAGCTGACTATGTGACCTTGTCCATTAAATCGTAAGTTAAGATCCAAAAATACAATGCTTTCTGGATGTATACAACTAGTAAACTTTAAACCTCTGTCATTCATATTAAGATGATCTACAAATTGTAACGCTTTCTCCCTAGTACCATTCCAAACAAAAATAAGGTCATCTATAAATCTGCCATAGAACACCAGGTTCGCCCCATATGTTGATTGATAAATAAATTGATGTTCAAAACTACCCATATATAAATTAGCAAAACTGGGGGCGAATAATAATAATTGTCCTGAAATAAAAAGTAATTATGTTGTAAAACAAATAAGATGAGTTGTAAAATAAATTGTTTCTGAAGAGAAGGAATGTACCAATCATCTTCTAAAAAATCAGCTACAGCCTTAACACCCTGGTGGTGTGGGATATTGGAATAAAGAGCTTCCACATCACAAGTAATCCAAAGATAATTTTCTTCAATTTGGATATTACTTAATTTGTCTAACAAATCTGAGGGTCCCTAATATAAGAATCCAAATTTAACACATATCTTTGGAGAAAATAATCTATATAAGCTGATACATTTTCAGTTAAACTGCCTATGCCCGCTATTATCGGTCTACCCGGGGGGCGTTTGGTATCCTTATGGATTTTGGGCAGATGACAATAGAAGGCATAGGCAGGTTCTTTAGGGATCAAAAAACCTTTTTCCTTTTTTGATACTATTCCCTCTTGAAAGCCAAAATTAATAAGACCAGTTCATGTTTTGCGGTATTTAGAGGTAGGGTCTTCCTTTAAAAGGGAATAATAGGATTTATCTTGTAAAATCCTAGTTGCTTCCCTTATATAATCGTTATAGTTCTGCAGAACGATACCCCCCCCCCCTTATCAGCTTGGCGTGTCACCAGTTCTGGATTATTTTTTAATGTATCCAATGCTTTTATTTAATTGGGAAACAGATTTTTACTACCTCTGTTTTTGGGGAGGAGTTCCAATTCTTCTAGAACTAATTCCTTAAAGATTTCAATATAGGTATTGTTGGAGACTTGTGAATTAAAGTTGGATTTATTTCTAAGGTTGGTTTGAATATAACCTTCACTTAGTTGTTCAAGCAGACTGTCAGGCTCATATATAGGAATTTCAGAGGTTATTCTACTTTCCATAGTGTTTGTCAGTATAGGTCGAAAATTAGGATCTTTTAGTTTTTTCTCCGCAATATATTTCTGCATTGTAAGTTTCTGTGTATATTTGTATAAATCAACAAAAAGATCAAAGATGTTGTGGGAATTGGATGGGCTAAAGGATAATCCTTTACCTAACACTCTTATTTCATCGTCCGTTAGTTCGTGAGAGGACAGATTGTATATACCTTTACTTAGGTTTTGTAGTCTTGCCTTTTTTGTGGTGGACCCACTCCCTCGGCACCCCCGTCTGTG
This sequence comes from Bombina bombina, assembly GCF_027579735.1. Classification (NCBI taxonomy): domain Eukaryota; kingdom Metazoa; phylum Chordata; class Amphibia; order Anura; family Bombinatoridae; genus Bombina; species Bombina bombina. Next base: position 401,594,966 of record NC_069501.1, on the reverse strand, counting down.
TACGGTCTTTTCCCTTTTTGGGGCTGGGTGTATGTGGTCAGAGGCTCTAGATAGCTGGCTATTTTTCTTTGAGACCAAGACTGCTGTCTCGGTCGCTGTTCTAAAAAAACTGAATTGTTATTATCATTTGAGGGGTTATCATTTCTATAATTTGTAGTTTCATTAGCACTATGGGCTACTGGATTCCGCTCATTGGTTACCAATATATCATTGGGCTCATTTAAGACTTCAAATCTATTTGAAGTGGGTATATTCACAGGTGTTATATGATCAAAGTGTTCTCTTCTAGGGTCCTCATATTGGTTGTCACTATCATAATTAGATCAAGTATTATTATGCCAAAATGGTCTATTGAAATTGGGGCCCTATGTGGATACAGATGTGTGGTTATGTGTAGAATTTCTATGATGTTGAGAAGAAGCATTATAGCCATGGTGAGGGTTATAAGAGTTATAAGAATTAGTATGCGCATTTGAGTTATAATGTATTCGATTATGTTGCGTTGTTTGATGATTCCTGTTGTGATAGGACCCACTATTTCTATGGCTATTGTTTCTATCAACCATAGTCCATTCATCAGCACCCTGTCCCCTATTGACACTATGATTTTCGTTAGTAGATGGCCTATTTTGTAAATTAGGCATTGTAACATCCTTTCCGGTATCTTCCCCTAGGGGCTTATTTCAAAAATTGTTATTAGAGCGATTGTTCATTCTAGTTCTATTTCTATTTCTACCATGATTGTATGTGTGAATATCCCCTCTATTGTAGCCCCCCTCATATCGCAACAATTTACGGTTCTTGTTTGCTAACAACTATTTCTGAAAAGCATCTATCTTCTGTAATGTATGTCTATTTAATTCTTCATACTCCATGGATGTTTTGAAATTCTCTAGATGTAATTGCAGTTTTTTAATTTCTATAGTAACCTTGGCTACCAGAGCTTCTCTATGTGATATCAGTATTTTCATCAAACGAAAGGAACATTCATTTAAAGTTTCCTCCCATTTGGCTAATAAATCTATATCATCCTTAAATCAACAGTTTTTAAAAATTCTGAGTCCTCTAGGTATTTGCTTCCTTTCAATATATTTTTTGAGCATTTCTGCATCCCACCAATGTCTGCATTCAGTGTTAATTAGTTCTTCTAATCTTGAAAATGATTAGTGGATAGATAAGTTTTCAACATTATTATTATAACAAAGTGCAGGATTGGTAGGGGATACAGATGAAACCAAAGTAAGTCTTTTGGTCACACTTTCATTTACAGAAAGCATAATGGCTATATATAATATAAATCAGGAATAGAAAAACACGCGTATGGTTCAAGCACAGTACAACTTCTGTGCTAACCAAAGAGAAAACAGAGGTGCGCCAATTGACAAAACCACAAAATGATAATATTAGACTTATGAAATGCCAATATCAACGTTAGTTATACTCAATAAAATACAGTTTAAAAGATGTTGTTATGTTATAATAATACAAATAATTCCCAACATAGGAAGGGGGAGAGAAAGTTATGAATACTTATAATGTGTCCCTCTGGTAGATACTCAGACCGATATTGGTCAATATGGGTAAAAAGTCCATCAATCAGATGATGAGCAGCTCTCTCCAAGATGTATGCAGAAATAATGAATGTCCTAAAAGACAAAAGAAAAAGAGGCGCTCTTGGTGCAGCAAGTTCCAATCAGCACGACAACTAGTGATCCATAAAATAGGTAAGATACTCACAAACAAATATGCACATGCAGTGCAATAATGGGCGGACCGAAACTTCAGAACCGTTCGGCTGACTCCTCAGTGGCCACTCTGCCAAGCGACGCAGATAATGAGTGCTGGAATCCAATCCTCTGTGATAACCTCCGTAGCGACCTAGGATGATCGACAAGGAGGTGAACGTAAAGTCCAGAAAACAATTTATTTTACAACTCATCTTATTTGTTTTACAACATAATTACTTTTTATTTCAGGACAATTATTATTTACAGACAAAATGGACCGCCATGGGCACCAGGTTCGCCCCCAGTTTTGCTAATTTATATATGGGTAGTTTTGAACTTCAATTTATTTATCAATCAAAATATGGGGCGAACCTGGTGTTCTATGGCAGATTTATAGATTACCTTATTTTTGTTTGGAATAGTACTAGGGAGAAAGCATTACAATTTGTAGATCATCTTAATATGAATGACAGAGGTTTAAAGTTTACTAGTTGTATACATCCAGAAAGCATTGTATTTTTGGATCTTAACTTACGATTTAATGGACAAGGTCAGCTCTACACACTTCAAGACTATTGATAGCAACAGCTATTTAGATTTTTCAAGCAATCATCATTATCCTTGGAAAAGAAATGTCCCATATGGACAATTCAGGAGAATTAGGTGCAATTGCAGTTTAATCTCAGAATAAGTTGCCCAAAGCCAAATTCTCAAGGAAAGATTCAAGGAGAGAAATTATACTATTGATCTCATTGAATCTAGTTACCAACGTGCCCGTAATGATAATAGGGAGGACTATTTTCTAAAACACAAAACAAACACCAAAGAAAAACATGATACCTCTGAATCACCTGGAATTAGATTAATTACTCAATTTAATTGCAATCATAGGTCCATAAGAGAGATTCTCAACAAGCATTGGAGAATTCTAAAAATAGATCCTATCCTATGTGAACAAATAGGAGATAGTCCACTTGTTGTTTACAAGAAGGCTCCCAGTTTGAAGAACATTCTGGCGCCCAGCAAAATTATCAAAAATAAAAAAACTGAAAGGAAATTTCCCTTTAGACTAAACAATAGGAAAACTATAACAGTCATAAATAGAGGAATATCTAAATGTAATGTCACCAATTGTAAGATGTGCAACTACATTGGCCATGGTAAATACTCTTTTCAATCTTATACTGACAAAAAATCTTATCAGATTAAGAGCAGAATGACCTGTGCCTCACACTATGTAATCTATCTTATCTCTTGCATATGTGGGGTACAGTACATAGGCCACACTATTAGACGCCTCAGCCATCGTTGGTCAGAACACTATCTAAGTATTATGCACAACAAAAAATCTCATAGTGTGATTAGTCACTGCCATCAGAAACATGAAAGGAACCCAGGATGTTACACTGTCATTCCCATAGAACATATTCCTAAGTCACACATTTACAACAGATTTATCAAATTAAGAAGGAGAGAAACATACTGGATCCACAAATTGAAAACTATGCACCCTTTAGGGTTAAATCTAAATGTTGATCTAGCAGCGTTTTAATGTTTCTCTCCTTCCTTAAATACTTTCTTATACACTCACTTATATATGTATATAGCTCATATTATATTATATATAATTCACGTTCACTTTCATATCACTACTTATAGATGTATATTTGCATTTATATCTTCATATTCCAATAATATGGTGTTTTCTCATATATTTTTCATATATTCATATATACACATATTTATTCACAATAATATAAGCACACATCCTTAAAATTTATATTTCACTTCATTATGGAGCCTCACTTCACATGGTAGGACACATCCTAACACTTTCACACTAGCACAAATACCACATATTTTAGTGCTTACTATCATTAGTAGGACATGTCAACATATTTGTTCGTGCAATATTCTCTCACAATCAACACATACAGGCCACCCCATGTATCTGAATTTTTCCATCGATATTATCGTCCCCACACATTCACACTAGCACAAATATCTTATATTTTAAGTGTTAATCATTTGGATGCGTCAATATAGTAGCATATCAATACACAACCCAACACTACATACTCATTCACATTTTCATAATATTTCAATGTATCATATTTCATCACCATCTTATGTCACATTTAGATTTCCATTCTGTCGCCACCCACACACTATTATTCACACGTGGGAGAATATATATTAGTAATAGTTTAGTGTAGTGTTATTATTAGAATCACGTTTAGACATAGACATACATATTACATTAATAGGTTCACATTCACTTACTTATTTTTAATTTTGTCGCCACTCACACAATATCATTCACACGCGAGAACATACATTTATCGGTATAAGCATCATCTAGTGCCTATATGTATTAGTATTTGTATCATTTAGTGTCTATGATATTTTACAAAAATTCATGATTTAATATATGTAATATCTTTACACCGTCATATGGAGTGACTTACAAAGAAATCAAACAAATTTCATTAATTCATTGTTTATATTCAATGTGTATACAGGTTGCTTTTCAGTATAGCTGGGAGCCTGTTTGTTTAGAATAAGTTACACTATCATTCTTATTGTATACATCGATTAGAGCATTTTTTTTTTTTTTTTAATTTTTATTGTTTTTTGTAACATGAAAAAAGGATACATTAGCTGTACGAGCAACTCGTACATTAAATTCAAATACATCAAGATAAAAGAAAGCAGACAATACAATCATGACGTTAATGCTTAATCAAGAAGGATACCAATATCTCAATGAGAAATGAGGTAACATTGGGGAAGGGGTGAAGAGAGGGGGGGCAGGAGATCTTTAGGAGGGAGGGAGGGAGGGTCATGAGAGAAACCAGTTCGGGCGTGCCAAGGGTAGGTTCATGGGTTCTGCTAGAGTGTCTAGGGGTATTTTGTGCCTAGGTATCAAAACTAGGGAGCCAGAGTGTGTCGAACCTGCTCTTCCAGTTGGACCAGACTAATTCAAAGAAGTCAGCCCTACCCGAGGTGTAGTATATATTTCTCTCCATGGAGTATATGTAGGCCATAGTTTTTACAATATCCGACCAGGCTGGGGAAATGCTGTGTTGGGCTTTATCAGCTGGAGTAGCACCTTCCATGAGGTGTAGTGTAGGGATAGAGGTTTACCCAACCGAAGCCCCTGCTGCCATCTTGCTTCCCATATGGTAAGTTGCCGGGGCAAAGCGGGTTTGAAACCCCATTTCACCAGGAGGCTAATGACCCTCGTGTATTCGAACTTCATGTACGATGGGGTACATGGGGAGGCATCCAGTTGACTATAAGGGGTAAAAGTTACCTGTGGCGATGTGGACCAGAGGTCTGCAACTCTCGTAACACCTAGCCTAGACCAGGAGGTCGGGTGTGAGTCTGGTAGGCCTGACAGGAGGCCGGCTACAGAGGTAATTGGGGATGGGTGGGGAGCCACCTTAGGATTGTGTCTCAGGCGGTCCCAGGCAGTCAGACATTCTCAAATAATCGGGTTTGTGACTCCTAGGTTTCTTCTACAATGAGGTGGTGTCCAAATTAGGTCCCTCAAAGTGAGATTATGTGGTAAGGAGGCTTGTTCAATCGTCCTCCACTTACAGTCAGAGGCTTTAACCCCCATTGGGAGATGTGAGTGAGCATAGCTGCGTCCGCATACCTAAAAATTGAGGGGGCGACCACTCCTCTGTGTATTCTAGGGTATTGTAGAATATTGTGAGCTACCCTTGGAGGTTTACCTTGCCATATATACTTAGTGCAAGCACTCTGGAACTGAATAAGAAGGGTTCTGGGTACCCTAATTGGCAGGCAACGCAAAGCATACGTCAACTTAGGAAGGTAACTCATTTTTAGGGCCGCTATGCGGCCTAACCAGGAGACGCATTTAAAATTCCATTTGGAGGTCAGGGACCGAAGTTCGGCTAAGAGGGGTTTAAAGTTGTCGTCAATTATTTGGGGGAGTGAGTTGGACAATTTAACCCCAAAGTGGGAGATGTACTTATTACTGGGGATAAATTTGTATTTTTCACAGAGTTTTCTAGAAACTCCCTCAGAAAATCAAAAAGTAAATAATTCTGATTTTGAGTGGTTTAGCTTATAGTGCAACAAGGCGCTAAATGTCTCGAGAAGGGACAGGAGCCTCAGGATCTCTCTTAAGGGCCTGGAGAAAAACAGAGTATAGTCTGCGAATAGGGCCACCTTATGAACCGTGCCATGGAGGGTAATTCCCGATATCTCCCCATCTGCTCTGATAGCTGCGGCTAAGGTTTCCATGGCCAATGCAAATAAAATCGGGGAGAGGGGGCAACCTTGTCGGGTACCGTTGGTAATAGAGAAAGGGGTGGGATCAAATCCTAAACCTCTAACTGAGGCTACCGGAGAGGAGTACAAGGCCTTGATTAGAGCATTTTTAATTATGAATATGTATTTTAATTAACTAATAGGTTTTTTAGCAGTAATGGTGGGTCACCGTATATTTAGGTTAAGCTATACAGCATGTTATGTATTACGCATTGCCAATTGAATGAGAATTTAGTTTATTGTATATCTTTCGGTTTGCATTTGTATTTTTTTTTACATCTTTAAGAAAGGATTCACTCCAGTCTTAGCAATAGGCTTTGTTCTCCGCACAGTTTTTAACTCTAAAGACTTTTAACGAGCACAGATGTGAACTCTAGGGGTGTGTGGATTACAGGGCATTTGATTCGTCTGCAGTGTGATGGGTGTTTTTCGTAACACAGACTGCTGATTAGTTTAGCATGTAATAAAAGGTAGCAAGGTAGAGTGTAACAACTATGTAGCCTGATGAAACAGCTTTGTTGGCCGAGAAACGCGTTGCAAAGCAACTTTTAAGTGTTTTTAATAAAACAGAACTTTTTACTACTCTCCCTTGCTCTGGATAATCGTTTGTTACTCATAGCAGTCTGTGGACTTACGTTCACCTCCTAGTCGATCATCCTAGGTCGCTACGGAGGTTATCACAGAGGATTGGATTCCAGCACTCATTATCTGGTGTTACAGCATCACTTGGCAGAGTGGCCACTGAGGAGTCAGCTCTGAAGTTTCGGTCCGCCCATTATTGCACTGCATGTGCATATTTGTTTGTGAGTATCTTACCTATTTTATGGATCACTGGTTGTCGTGCTGATTGGAACTTGCTGCACCAAGAGCGCCTCTTTTTCTGTCTTTTAGGACATTCATTATTTGTAACTTAGGTTAGGATTTATTTTACAGGTAAATTGGTAATTATTTTTACTAGGTAGCTATTAAATAGTTATTAACTATTTAATAGCTATTGTACCTAGTTAAAATAAATACCAAGTTACCTGTAAAATAAATATAAACCCTAAAATAGCTACAATGTAATTATTAATTATATTGTAGCTATCTTAGGGTTTATTTTATAGGTAAGTATTTAGATTTAAATAGGAATATTTTAATTAATAATATTAATATTAATTAGATTTATTTTAATAAGAATTTAGTTAAGGGTGTTAGAGTTAGATAGGGTTATTATACTTAATATATATATATATAATGACGATATTAACTATATTAACCCTAATATAATTAGGGTTAATATAGTTAATATATATAATATAATAACTATATTAACTATATTAACCCTAATATAATTAGGGTTAACATAGTTAATATAGATGGCGGCGGTGTAGGGGGGTCAAATTAGGGGTTAATCTATTTAATATAGGTGGCGGCGCTGTAGGGGGATTAGATTAGGAGGTAATACATTTATTATAGGTGGTGGCGGTGTAGGGGGATTTAGATTATAGGCAAAAGAGCTGTTTACTTTGTGACAATGCCCTGCAAAAAGCCCTTTTAAGGGCTGGTAAAAGAGCTGATTACTTTGGGGCAAAGCCCTGCAAAAAGCGCTTTTAAGGGCTGGCAATAGAGCTGTTTACTTTGGGGTAATGCCATGCAAAAAGCCCTTTTCAGGGCTATTTGTAGGGTTAGACTTAGGTTTAGTGGTAGGGATAGTTTAGTATTTTAGGGGTTAATTAATTTAATATAGCTGGCAGCGGGGTAGGGGGATTAGATTAGGGGTTAATAATTTTAATATAGCTGGCGGCGGGGTAGGAGCTCACATTAGGGGGTAGTTAATGTAGCTGGCGGTGGTGTAAGGGGCTCACATTAGGGGGTAGTTAATGTAGGTGGCGGCGGGGTCCGGGAGCGGTGGTTTAGGGGTTAATAACTTTATTAGGTGGCGGCGGGGTCCGGGAGCGGCGGTTTAGGGGTTAATACATTGTTTATTATTAGGAGAGTGAGGGGGGATAGCGGATAGAGGGTTAGACGTGTCGGGCTATGTTTGGGTGGTGTGTTAGACAGTACGGGAGATTTAATAACTTAGTCAGATTTTGTAGGTGCCGGCAGTTTCTAAAGTGCCGTAAGTCACTGGCGACTCCAGAAATTTGTACTTACGCAGATTTCTGGACATCGCTGGTTTATCAGACTTACGGCACTTTAGCATCTGATGGCGCCGTATATGGGATAGCTCGAGTTGTGAGCTGAAACTACGGGCGGTGGGGGTTCCCTCGCTTGCGCCGCAAACTACGATCTATATCGGATCGCGCCCAATATAAGTGACCAAATCTTTTTGTGCCAGTGCTATATAGAACATTTTATTTAGCTATACCTTCTGGATTTTTAAAAAAATGGACATGTAAAGGTAATTTTTAATACATTTTCAAGGGATAGTCATAAAAAATACTGGACTACCCATTTCATTTCTGAACAGCTGACAACCATATTTCCTTGAAGGGATGTTAAAAAATTCAGATAGTTTTCAAATAGATTTTTAAATTAGTAAACAGGTTTATTTCTAGTCTCGGTGTTAGTACTGATTTAAAAACAGTTTATCACATGTAAGACTTATAAGCAAAGCGCTGGTTGATATTAAAAAATTGAATGAAATATAAAGTGAGAGGTAAAGATTGTTCTAGAATGTGCCCTGTGTTTCTGGCTAATGTGGCATTGTTAGATCTATAATGTGTTGTGCATATAGTAGAAATAAAGGTCAACATGGAGACAAAGATAACCACCATGCAAAGCAAAGATTTTAAGGGATATAAAACCCATTTTTCTCTTGTTAAGTGTAGTCAGTCCACGGGTCTTCCATTACTTATGGGATTATATCTCTTCCCCAACAGGAAGTTGCAAGAGGATCACCCAAGCAGATCTGCTATATAGCTCCTCCCCTCACATGTCATATCCAGTCATTCTCTTGCAACCTAACTAAAGATAGGTTGTTGTGAGAGGTCTGTGGTGTTTTTAAACTTAGTTTATTTCTTCAATCAAAAGTTTGTTATTTTAAATGGCACCGGAGTGTGCTGTTTGTTTCTCAGGCAGCATTAGAAGAAGAATCTGCCTGCGTTTTCTATGATCTTAGCAGACGTAACTAAGATCCACTGGCTGTTCTCGCACATTCTGAGGAGTGAGGTAACTTCAGAAAAGGGGAATAGCATGCAGGGCCCCCCTGCAAACGAGGTATGTGCAGTAAATTATTTTTCTAAGCAATGGAATTGACTGAGAAATTACTGCTGATACCAATGTAATGTAAGTTCAGCCTTAAATGCAGTGGTAGCGACTGGTATTAGGCTGAGGAGTGTGTGTACACTGAAGTATTTTTCTAGGGAATGGAATTTGACTCAGAAAATACTGTTAATACTGAAGTAATGTGTGAGCCTTAACTGCAGTAAAAGCGACTGGTAGCAGGCTTATTAATAACACTTCATAACTTTTAAAATGTATGTTCAAAACGTTTACTGGCATGTTAATCGTTTTTTGTGAGGTACTTGGTGATAAAACTTATTGGGGCATGATTTTTACCACATGGCTAACTTTTGTTTCTGCATAGAAACAGTTAACTGAGCTTCCCCACTGTTATAATATGAGTGGGAGGGGCCTATTTTAGCGCTTTTTTGCGCAGTAAAAATTCAGTCACAATCTTCCTACTTCATCCTCCTTGATCCAGGACGTCTCTAGAGAGCTCAGGGGTCTTCAACATTCATTTTGAGGGAGGTAATCAGTCACAGCAGACCTGTGACAGTGTGTTTGACTGTGATAAAAACGTTAATTATTAAATTGTTATCGGTTTTTGGGTATTAAGGGGTTAATCATCCATTTGCTGGTGGGTGCAATCCTTTGCTAACTTAACACATTTACTGTGAAAATTTGGTTGCTAGAACTAATTTGGTTCATTGTTATTTCAACTGCGACAGCTTTTTGTGCTTCTTAAAGGCACAGTAGCGTTTTTTATATTGCTTGTAAATTTATTTGAAAAGTATTTTCCAAGCTTGCTAGTCTCATTGCTAGTCTGTTTAAACATGTCTGACACAGATGAATCTGTTTGTTCACTATGTATGAAGGCCAATGTGGAGCCCCATAGAAGGTTGTGTACTAAATGCATTGATGTAACTTTAAATAAAAGTCAGTCTTTACATGCAAAGATATTATCACCAGACAACGAGGGGGAAGTTATGCCGACTAACTCTCCTCACGTGTCAGTACCTTCGCCTCCCGCTCAGGAGGTGCGTGATTTTGTGGCGCCAAGTACATCAGGGAGGCCCTTACAAATCACTTTGCAAGACATGGCTACTGTTATGACAGAAGTATTATCTAAATTGCCAGAATGAAGAGGCAAGCGCGATAGCTCTGGGTTAAGGACAGAGCACGCGGATGAGGTGAGAGCCATGTCCGATACTGCGTCACAATTTGCAGAACGTGAAGACGGAGAGCTTCATTCTGTGGGTGACGGATCTGATCCAGGGAGACTGGATTCAGAGATTTCTAATTGAAAATTTAAGCTTGAGAACCTCCGCATATTGCTAGGGGAGGTATTAGCGGCTCTGAATGATTGTAACACGGTTGCAATTCCAGAAAAATTATGTAGGTTGGATAGATACTATGCGGTACCGGTGTGTACTGACGTGTTTCCTATACCTAAAAGGCTTACAGAGATTATTAGCAAGGAGTGGGATAGACCTGGTGTGCCTTTTTCCCCTCCTCCTATATTTAGGAAAATGTTTCCTATAGACCCTACCACACGAGACTTATGGCAGACGGTCCCTAAGGTGGAGGGAGCGGTTTCTACTTTAGCTAAGCGTACCACTATCCCGGTGGAGGATAGTTGTGCCTTTTCAGATCCAATGGATAAAAAATTACAAGGTTTTATCTTACAGCCCCTTGCATGCATTGCGCCTGTCACTGCTGCGGCGGCATTCTGGTTTGAGTCTCTGGAAGAGGCCATTCGCACAGCTCCATTGGATGAAATTATGAACAAGCTTAAAGCACTTAAGCTAGCTAACGCATTTGTTTCTGATGCCGTTGTACATTTAACCAAACTTACGGCTAAGAACTCCGGATTCGCCATCCAAGCGCGCAGAGCACTATGGCTTAAATCCTGGTCAGCTGACGTGACTTCTAAATCTAAATTGCTTAATATTCCTTTCAAAGGGCAGACCTTATTCGGGCCCGGCTTGAAAGAAATTATCGCTGACATTACGGGAGGTAAGGGCCATGCTCTACCTCAGGACAGGGCCAAATCAAAGGCCAAACAGTCTAATTTTCATGCCTTTCGTAACCTCAAGGCAGGAGCAGCATCAACTTCCTCCGCTCCAAAACAGGAAGGAGCTGTTGCTCGTTACAGACAGGGCTGGAAAACTAACCAGTCCTGGAACAAGGGCAAGCAGGCCAGAAAACCTGCTGCTGCCCCTAAGACAGCATGAAGAGAGGGCCCCCTATCCGGAAACGGATCTAGTGGGGGGCAGACTTTCTCTCTTCGCCCAGGCTTGGGCAAGAGATGTCCAGGATCCCTGGGCGTTGGAGATCATATCTCAGGGATATCTTCTGGACTTCAAAGCTTCTCCTCCACAAGGGAGATTTCATCTTTCAAGGTTATCAGCAAACCAAATAAAGAAAGAGGCGTTTCTACGCTGTGTACAAGACCTCTTACTAATGGGGGTGATCCACCCAGTTCCGCGGACGGAACACGGGCAGGGATTCTATTCAAATCTGTTTGTGGTTCCCAAGAAAGAGGGAACCTTCAGACCAATCTTGGACTTAAAAATCCTAAACAAATTCCTAAGAGTTCCATCATTCAAAATGGAAACTATTCGAACCATCCTACCCATGATCCAAGAGGGTCAGTACATGACCACTGTGGACTTAAAGGATGCCTACCTTCACATACCGATTCACAAGGATCATTATCGGTACCTAAGATTTGCCTTCCTAGACAGGCATTACCAGTTTGTAGCTCTTCCCTTCGGGTTAGCTATGGCTCCAAGAATCTTTACAAAAGTTCTGGGCTCACTTCTGGCGGTACTAAGACCGCGAGGCATAGCGGTGGCTCCGTACCTAGACGACATTCTGATACAAGCGTCAAGTTTTCAAACTGCCAAGTCTCATACAGAGATAGTTCTGGCATTTCTGAGGTCGCATGGGTGGAAGGTGAACGTGGAAAAGAGTTCTCTATTACCACTCACAAGGGTTCCCTTCCTAGGGACTCTTATAGATTCTGTAGAGATGAAAATTTACCTGACGGAGGCCAGGTTATCAAAACTTCTAAATGCTTGCCGTGCCCTTCATTCCATTCCACACCCGTCAGTAGCTCAGTGCATGGAAGTAATCGGCTTAATGGTAGCGGCAATGGACATAGTACCATTTGCGCGACTGCATCTCAGACCGCTGCAATTGTGCATGCTAAGTCAGTGGAATGGGGATTATTCAGATTTGTCCCCTCTACTAAATCTGGACCAAGAGACCAGAGATTCTCTTCTATGGTGGCTTTCTCGGCCCCACCTGTCCAAGGGGATGACCTTTCGCAGGCCAGATTGGACGATTGTAACAACAGACGCCAGCCTTCTAGGTTGGGGCGCAGTCTGGAATTCCCTGAAGGCTCAGGGATCATGGACTCAGGAGGAGAAACTCCTCCCAATAAATATTCTGGAGTTAAGAGCAATATTCAATGCTCTTCTAGCTTGGCCTCAGTTAGCAACTCTGAGGTTCATCAGATTTCAGTCGGACAACATCACGACTGTGGCTTACATCAATCATCAAGGGGGAACCAGGAGTTCCCTAGCGATGTTGGAAGTCTCAAAGATAATTCGCTGGGCAGAGTCTCACTCTTGCCACCTGTCAGCAATCTACATCCCAGGCGTGGAGAACTGGGAGGTGGATTTTCTAAGTCGCCAGACTTTTCATCAGGGGGAGTGGGAACTTCATCCGGAGGTCTTCGCTCAACTGATTCATCGTTGGGGCAAACCAGATCTGGATCTCATGGCGTCTCGCCAGAACGCCAAGCTTCCTTGCTACGGATCCAGGTCCAGGGACCCAGGAGTGGTGCTGATAGATGCTCTGACAGCCCCTTGGGTCTTCAACATGGCTTATGTGTTTCCACCATTTCCGATGCTTCCTCGACTGATTGCCAAGATCAAACAGGAGAGAGCATCGGTGATTCTGATAGCGCCTGCGTGGCCACGCAGGACCTGGTATGCAGACCTAGTGGACATGTCGTCCTGTCCACCATGGTCTCTGCCTCTGAGGCAGGACCTTCTAATTCAGGGTCCTTTCAACCATCCAAATCTAATTTCTCTGAGGCTGACTGCATGGAGATTGAACGCTTGATTCTATCAAAGCGTGGCTTCTCGGAGTCGGTTATTGATACCTTAATACAGGCTAGGAAACCTGTTACCAGAAGAATTTACCATAAGATATGGCGTAAATATTTGTATTGGTGCGAATCCAAGAGTTACTCATGAAGTAAGGTTAGGATTCCTAGGATATTGTCTTTTCTACAAGAGGGTTTAGAAAAGGGCTTATCCGCTAGTTCGTTAAAAGGACAGATTTCTGCTCTGTCTATTCTTCTACACAAGCGTCTGGCAGAAATTCCAGACGTTCAGGCTTTTTGTCAGGCTTTGGCTAGGATTAAGCCTGTGTTTAAGACTGTTGCTCCGCCGTGGAGCTTAAACTTAGTTCTTAACGTCCTGCAAGGCGTTCCATTTGAACCCCTTCATTCCATTGATATTAAGCTGTTATCTTGGAAAGTTCTGTTTTTGATGGCTATTTCCTCGGCTTGAAGAGTCTCTGAGTTATCTGCCTTACATTGTGATTCTCCTTATCTGATTTTTCATTCAGACAAGGTAGTTCTGCGTACTAAACCTGGGTTCTTACCTAAGGTAGTTTCTAACAGGAATATCAATCAAGAGATTGTTGTTCCATCATTGTGTCCTAACCCTTCTTCAAAGAAGGAACGACTTTTGCATAATCTGGACGTAGTCCGTGCAGTGAAGTTCTATTTGCAGGCAACTAAAGATTTTCGTCAAACTTCTTCCCTGTTTGTCGTTTACTCTGGACAGAGGAGAGGTCAAAAGGCTTCGGCTACCTCTCTCTCTTTTTGGCTTCGTAGCATAATACGTTTAGCCTATGAGACTGCTGGACAGCAGCCTCCTGAAAGAATTACAGCTCATTCTACTAGAGCTGTGGCTTCCACCTGGGCCTTTAAAAATGAGGCTTCTGTTGAACAGATTTGCAAGGCTGCGACTTGGTCTTCACTTCACACTTTTTCAAAGTTTTACAAATTTGACACTTTTGCTTCTTTGGAGGCTATTTTTGTGAGAAAGGTACTTCAGGCAGTGGTTCCCTCCATTTAAGGTTCCTGCCTTGTCCCTCCCTTCATCCGTGTACTTTAGCTTTGGTATTAGTATCCCATAAGTGATGGATGACCCGTGGACTGACTACACTTAACAAGAGAAAACATAATTTATGCTTACCTGATAAATTTATTTCTCTTGTAGTGTAGTCAGTCCACGGCCCGCCCTGTCTTTTAAGGCAGATCTAAATTTTTAATTAAACTCCAGTCACCACTGCACCCTATGGTTTCTCCTTTCTCGTCTTGTTTCGGTCGAATGACTGGATATGACATGTGATGGAAGGAGCTATATAGCAGATCTGCTTGGGTGATCCTCTTGCAACTTCCTGTTGGGGAAGAGATATAATCCCATAAGTAATGGATGACTACACTACAAGAGAAATAAATTTATCAGGTAAGCATAAATTATGTTTTTTTCTATATGTGTATGACTGGAGGCTAGATATGTGTATGACTGGAGGCCAGAGATGTGTATCACTGAAGGCTAGAGATGTGTATCACTGGAGGCCAGGGATGTGCATAACTAGAGGCTAGAGATGTGTATGACTGGAGGCCAGAGATGTGTATCACTGGAGGCTAGAGATGTGTATGAGTTTAGGCTAGAGATGTGTATCACAGGAGGCCAGAGATGGTTATCACTGGAGGCTAGAGATGTGTATCACTGGAGGCCAAAGATGTGTATCACTGGAGGCCAGAGATGTGTATCACTGGATGCCAGAGATGTGTATCACTGTAGGCCAGAGATGTGCATTACTGGAGGTAAGATACGTGTATAACTGTAGGCCAGAGAAGTGTATCACTGTAGGCCAGAGATGTGTATCACTGGAGGCTAGAGATGTGTATCACTGGAGGCAAAAGGTGTGTATCACTGGAGGCTAGAGATGTGTATGACTGGAGGCTAGAGAGGTGTATCACTGGAGGCCCGATATTTGTATGACTGAAGGCTAGAGATGTGTTTGACTGGAGGCTAGAGATGTATATCACTAGAGGCAGGAGTAATGTATCACTGGAGGCAACAGATGTGTATCACTGGAGGCTGGATATGTGTATCACTGGAGGCCGGAGATGTGTATCACTGGAGGCCAGATATGTATATCACTGGAGGCTGGATATGTGTATCACTGGAGGCTACAGATGTGTATCACTGGAGGCAAGAGTTATGTTTTACTGGAGGCAAGAGATGTGTTTGACTGGAGGCTAGATATGTGTATCACAGGAGGCTAGATATGTGTATCACAGGAGGCTAGAGATGTGTATCACTGGAGGCCAAATATATGTATGACTTGAGGCTAGAGATGTACATGACTGGAGGCAAGAGATGGGTATCACTGGAGGCTAGAGATGTGTATCACTGGAGTCTAGAGATGTGTATCACTGGAGGCTAGAGATGTGTATCACTGGAGGCAAAAGGTGTGTATCACTGGAGGCTAGAGATGTGTATGACTGGAGGCTAGAGAGGTGTATCACTGGAGACCAGAAATTTGTATGACTGGAGGCTAGAGATGTGTTTGACTGGAGGCTAGAGATGTATATCACTAGAGGCAGGAGATATGTATCACTGGATGCAAGATATATGTATTACTCGAGGCCAGAGATGTGTATCACTGGAGGCTAGAGATGTATATCACTGGAGGCTAAAGATGTATATCACTGGAGGCCAGATATGTGTATCACTGGAGGCAAGACATGTGTATCACTGGAGGCTAGAGATGTGTATGACTGGAGGCTTGAGATGTGTATGACTGGAGGCAAGAGATGTGTATGACTAGAGGCAAGAGATGTGTATCACTGGAGGCAAGAGATGTGTATCACTGGATGCCAGAGATGTGTATCACTGGAGGCTAGAGATGTGTATGACTGGAGGCTAGAGATGTGTATGACTAGAGGCAAGAGATGTGTATCACTGGAGGCAAGAGATATGTATCACTGGATGCCAGAGATGTGTATCACTGGAGGCTAGAGATGTGTATGACTGGAGGCCAGAGATGTGTATCACTGGAGGCAAGAGATTTGTACCACCGGAAGCCAGATATGTGTATCACTGGAGGCAAGAGATGTGTATCACTGGAGGTCAGAGATGTGTATGACTGGAGGCAAGAGATGTGTATAACTGGAGGCAGTAGATGTGTATCACTGGAGGCCAGAGATGTGTATTACTAGAGGCCAGAGATGTGTATCACTGGAGGCTAGAGATGTATATCACTGGAGGCTAGAGCTGTATATCATTGGAGCCCAGATATGTGTATCACTGGAGGCAAGAGATGTGTATCACTGGAGGCCAGAGATGTGTATGACTGGAGTCTAAAAATGTGTATGACTGGAGGCAAGAGATGTGTATGACTGGAGGCAAGAGATGTGTATCACTGGAGGAAAGAGATGTGTATCACGGGAGGCAAGAGATGTGTATCACTGGATGCCAGAAATGTGTATCACTGGAGGCTAGAGATGTGTATGACTGGAGGCCAGAGATGTGTATCACTGGAGGCAAGAGATGTGTATCACCGGAAGCCAGATATGTGTATCACTGGAGGCAAGAGATGTGTATCACTGGAGGCCAGAGATGTGTATGACTGGAGGCAAGATATTTTTATCACTGGAGGCAGGAGATGTGTATGACTAGAGGCCAGAAAAGTGTATCACTGGAGGCAAGAGATGTATATCACTGGAGGCTAGAGATGTGTGTGACTGGAGGCAAGAGATGTGTATGACTAGAGGCAAGAGATGTGTATCACTGGAGGCAAGAGATGTGTATCACTGGATGCCAGAGATGTGTATCACTGGAGGCTAGAGATGTGTATGACTGGAGGCAAGAGATGTGTATGACTAGAGGCCAGAAAAGTGTATCACTGGAGGCAAGAGATGTATATCACTGGAGGCTAGAGATGTGTGTGACTGGAGGCAAGAGATGTGTATGACTAGAGGCAAGAGATGTGTATCACTGGAGGCAAGAGATGTGTATCACTGGATGCCAGAGATGTGTATCACTGGAGGCTAGAGATGTGTATGACTGGAGGCAAGAGATGTGTATGACTAGAGGCAAGAGATGTGTATCACTGGAGGCAAGAGATGTGTATCACCGGAAGCCAGATATGTGTATCACTGGAGGCTAGAGATGTGTATAACTGGAGGCAGTAGATGTGTATCACTGGAGGCCAGAGATGTGTATTACTAGAGGCCAGAGATGTGTATCACTGGAGGCTAGAGATGTATATCACTGGAGGCTAGAGATGTATATCATTGGAGGCCAGATATGTGTATCACTGGAGGCAAGAGATGTGTATCACTGGAGGCCAGAGATGTGTATGACTGGAGGCTAAACATGTGTATGACTGGAGGCAAGAGATGTGTATGACTGGAGGCAAGAGATGTGTATCACTGGAGGAAAGAGATGTGTATCACTGGAGGCAAGAGATGTGTATCACTGGATGCCAGAAATGTGTATCACTGGAGGCTAGAGATGTATATGACTGGAGGCCAGAGATGTGTATCACTGGAGGCAAGTGATGTGTATCACCGGAAGCCAGATATGTGTATCACTGGAGGCAAGAGATGTGTATCACTGGAGGCCAGAGATGTGTATGACTGGAGGCAAGATATTTTTATCACTGGAGGCAGGAGATGTGTATGACTAGAGGCCAGAGATGTGTATCCCTGGAGGCCAGAGATGTATATCACTGGAGGCTAGAGATGTATATCATTGGAGGCCAGATATGTGTATCACTGGAGGCAAGAGATGTGTATCACTGGAGGCAGAAGATGTGTATCACTGGAGGCCAGAGATGTGTATCACTAGAGGCAAGAGATTTGTACCACCGGAAGCCAGATATGTGTATCACTGGAGGCAAGAGATGTGTTTCACTGGAGGCTAGAGATGTATATCACTGGAGGCTAGAGATGTATATCATTGGAGGCCAGATATGTGTATCACTGGAGGCAAGAGATGTGTATCACTGGAGGCAGTAGATGTGTATCACTGGAGGCCAGAGATGTGTATCACTGGAGGCCAGAGATGTGTATCACTGGAGGCTAGAGATGTATATCACTGGAGGCTAGAGATGCATATCATTGGAGGCCAGATATGTGTATCACTGGAGGCAAGAGATGTGTATCACTGGAGGCCAGAGATGTGTATCACTGGAGGCTAAAAATGTGTATGACTGGAGGCAAGAGATGTGTATGACTGGAGGCAAGAGATGTGTATCACTGGAGGCAAGAGATGTGTATCACCAGAGCCAAGAGATGTGTGTCACTGAAGGCTAGAGATGTGTATCACTTGAGGAAAGAGATGTGTATCACTGGAGGCAAGAGATGTGTATCACTGGATGCCAGAGATGTGTATCACTGGAGGCTAGAGATGTGTATGACTGGAGGCCAGAGATGTGTATCACTGGAGGCAAGAAATGTGTATCACCGGAAGCCAGATATGTGTATCACTGGAGGCAAGAGATGTGTATCACTGGAGGCCAGAGATGTGTAAGACTGGAGGCAAGAGATGTGTATCACTGAAGGCAAGAGTTGTGTATCACTGAAGGCAAGAGATGTGTATCACTGAAGGCAAGAAATGTGTATCACTTGAGGCTAGAGATGTGTATCACTGGAGGCAAAAGATGTGTATCAATGAATGCTAGATATGTGTATGACTGGAGGCCAGAAATGTGTATGACTGGAGGCTAGAGATGTGTATGACTTGAGGCTAGAGATGTGTATCACTGGAGGCTAGAGATGTGTATCACTGGAGGCAAGAGATGTGTATCACTGGAGGTAAACGATGTGTATGACTGGAGGCCAGAGATGTGTATGACTGGAGGCTAGAGATGTGTATGACTTTAGGCTAGAGATGTGTATCACTGGGGGCTAGAGATGTGTATCACTGAAGGCAAGATATGTGTATCACTGAAGGCAAGAGATGTGTATCACTGGAGGCTAGAGATGTGTATCACTGGAGGCAAGAGATGTGTATCAATGGAGGCTAGATATGTGTATGACTGGAGGCCAGAAATGTGTATGACTGGAGGCTAGAGATGTGTATGACTTGAGGCTAGAGATGTGTATCACTGGAGGCTAGATATGTGTATCACTGGATGCTAGAGATGTGTATAACTGGAGGCAAGAGATGTGTATGACTGGAGGCCAGAGATGTTTATGACTGGAGGCTAGAGATGTGTATGGCTTGAGGCTAGAGATGTGTATCACTGGAGGCTATAGATGTGTATCACTGGAGGCAAGATATGTGTATGACTGAAGGCCAGAGATGTGTATGACTGGAGGCAAGAGATGTGTATCACTGGAGGCAAGAGATGTGTATCACTGGAGGGTAGAGATGTGTATGACTGGGGGCTAGAGATGTGTATCACTGGAGGCTAGAGATGTGCATCACTGGAGGCAAGAGATGTGTATCACTGGAAGCAAGAGATGTGTATGACTAGAGGCAAGAGATGTGTATCACTGGAGGCAAGAGATGTGTATCACTGGATGCCAGAGATGTGTATCACTGGAGGCTAGAGATGTGTATGACTGGAGGCTATAGATGTGTATGACTAGAGGCAAGAGATGTGTATCACTGGAGGCAAGAGATATGTATCACTGGATGCCAGAGATGTGTATCACTGGAGGCTAGAGATGTGTATGACTGGAGGCCAGAGATGTGTATCACTGGAGGCAAGAGATTTGTACCACCGGAAGCCAGATATGTGTATCACTGGAGGCAAGAGATGTGTATCACTGGAGGTCAGAGATGTGTATGACTGGAGGCAAGAGATGTGTATAACTGGAGGCAGTAGATGTGTATCACTGGAAGCAAGAGATGTGTATGACTAGAGGCAAGAGATGTGTATCACTGGAGGCAAGAGATGTGTATCACTGGATGCCAGAGATGTGTATCACTGGAGGCTAGAGATGTGTATGACTGGAGGCTAGAGATGTGTATGACTAGAGGCAAGAGATGTGTATCACTGGAGGCAAGAGATATGTATCACTGGATGCCAGAGATGTGTATCACTGGAGGCTAGAGATGTGTATGACTGGAGGCCAGAGATGTGTATCACTGGAGGCAAGAGATTTGTACCACCGGAAGCCAGATATGTGTATCACTGGAGGCAAGAGATGTGTATCACTGGAGGTCAGAGATGTGTATGACTGGAGGCAAGAGATGTGTATAACTGGAGGCAGTAGATGTGTATCACTGGAGGCCAGAGATGTGTATTACTAGAGGCCAGAGATGTGTATCACTGGAGGCTAGAGATGTATATCACTGGAGGCTAGAGATGTATATCATTGGAGCCCAGATATGTGTATCACTGGAGGCAAGAGATGTGTATCAATGGAGGCCAGAGATGTGTATGACTGGAGGCTAAAAATGTGTATGACTGGAGGCAAGAGATGTGTATGACTGGAGGTAAGAGATGTGTATCACTGGAGGAAAGAGATGTGTATCACTGGAGGCAAGAGATGTGTATCACTGGATGCCAGAAATGTGTATCACTGGAGGCTAGAGATGTGTATGACTGGAGGCCAGAGATGTGTATCACTGGAGGCAAGAGATGTGTATCACCGGAAGCCAGATATGTGTATCACTGGAGGCAAGAGATGTGTATCACTGGAGGCCAGAGATGTGTATGACTGGAGGCAAGATATTTTTATCACTGGAGGCAGGAGATGTGTATGACTAGAGGCCAGAAAAGTGTATCACTGGAGGCAAGAGATGTATATCACTGGAGGCTAGAGATGTGTATGACTGGAGGCAAGAGATGTGTATGACTAGAGGCAAGAGATGTGTATCACTGGAGGCAAGAGATGTGTATCACTGGATGCCAGAGATGTGTATCACTGGAGGCTAGAGATGTGTATGACTGGAGGCTAGAGATGTGTATGACTAGAGACAAGAGATGTGTATCACTGGAGGCAAGAGATGTGTATCACTGGATGCCAGAGATGTGTATCACTGGAGGCTAGAGATGTGTATGACTGGAGGCCAGAGATGTGTATCACTGGAGGCAAGAGATTTGTACCACCGGAAGCCAGATATTTGTATCACTGGAGGCAAGAGATGTGTATCACTGGAGGCCAGAGATGTGTATGACTGGAGGCAAGAGATGTGTATAACTGGAGGCAGTAGATGTGTATCACTGGAGGCCAGAGATGTGTATTACTAGAGGACAGAGATGTGTATCACTGGAGGCTAGAGATGTATATCACTGGAGGCTAGAGATGTATATCATTGGAGGCCAGATATGTGTATCACTGGAGGCAAGAGATGTGTATCACTGGAGGCCAGAGATGTGTATGACTGGAGGCTAAACATGTGTATGACTGGAGGCAAGAGATGTGTATGACTGGAGGCAAGAGATGTGTATCACTGGAGGAAAGAGATGTGTATCACTGGAGGCAAGAGATGTGTATCACTGGATGCCAGAAATGTGTATCACTGGAGGCTAGAGATGTGTATGACTGGAGGCCAGAGATGTGTATCACTGGAGGCAAGTGATGTGTATCACCGGAAGCCAGATATGTGTATCACTGGAGGCAAGAGATGTGTATCACTGGAGGCCAGAGATGTGTATGACTGGAGGCAAGATATTTTTATCACTGGAGGCAGGAGATGTGTATGACTAGAGGCCAGAGATGTGTATCACTGGAGGCCAGAGATGTATATCACTGGAGGCTAGAGATGTATATCATTGGAGGCCAGATATGTGTATCACTGGAGGCAAGAGATGTGTATCACTGGAGGCAGAAGATGTGTATCACTGGAGGCCAGAGATGTGTATCACTAGAGGCAAGAGATTTGTACCACCGGAAGCCAGATATGTGTATCACTGGAGGCAAGAGATGTGTTTCACTGGAGGCTAGAGATGTATATCACTGGAGGCTAGAGATGTATATCATTGGAGGCCAGATATGTGTATCACTGGAGGCAAGAGATGTGTATCACTGGAGGCAGTAGATGTGTATCACTGGAGGCCAGAGATGTGTATCACTGGAGGCCAGAGATGTGTATCACTGGAGGCTAGAGATGTATATCACTGGAGGCTAGAGATGCATATCATTGGAGGCCAGATATGCGTATCACTGGAGGCAAGAGATGTGTATCACTGGAGGCCAGAGATGTGTATCACTGGAGGCTAAAAATGTGTATGACTGGAGGCAAGAGATGTGTATGACTGGAGGCAAGAGATGTGTATCACTGGAGGCAAGAGATGTGTATCACTGGATGCCAGAGATGTGTATCACTGGAGGCTAGAGATGTGTATGACTGGAGGCCAGAGATGTGTATCACTGGAGGCAAGAAATGTGTATCACCGGAAGCCAGATATGTGTATCACTGGAGGCAAGAGATGTGTATCACTGGAGGCCAGAGATGTGTAAGACTGGAGGCAAGAGATGTGTATCACTGAAGGCAAGAGTTGTGTATCACTGAAGGCAAGAGATGTGTATCACTGAAGGCAAGAAATGTTTATCACTTGAGGCTAGAGATGTGTATCACTGGAGGCAAGAGATGTGTATCAATGAATGCTAGATATGTGTATGACTGGAGGCCAGAAATGTGTATGACTGGAGGCTAGAGATGTGCATGACTTGAGGCTAGAGATGTGTATCACTGGAGGCTAGAGATGTGTATCACTGGAGGCAAGAGATGTGTATCACTGGAGGCAAGCGATGTGTATGACTGGAGGCCAGAGATGTGTATGACTGGAGGCTAGAGATGTGTATGACTTTAG